>NW_023461721.1:0-14127 GCF_013731165.1 Rhagoletis pomonella
CCATCAAGTCGTGTCAATTTTGCTCGTTGCTTCTTGCGGAGCGCTGTTGACTTGGCGGGTCCCTATCTTTACAAATTTTCAATTGGAAGAGGAGCTAAATCTGTTAAAGGTTATATTTGTTCATTCGTCTGTATGAGTAACGGAGCCATTCACTTGGATATCGTTGGTGATTTATCTTCGGCTTCGTTCCTCAACGCCTTTAAAAGGTTTATCAATAACCGTGGGTTTTGAAAAGTCGTGTATTCCGATAACGGCACGAATTTTATTGGAGCGGGGAAAGAGTTAAGAAACATCCAAGCACCCCGCATATGGGAGGTTATAGGGAAATCGGCATAAAACGTATAAAATACCATCTAAAACGGGTTCTAGGTGATCTTCTGCTAACTTACGACAAATTTGGTACATTTCTAACTGAAGTTGAAGCCTGTGTAAACTCACGACCGTTGTGCACCCACGGTGCAAGACCTAGTGACTTAGAAACCGTGATCCTTGATCCTAAATCACTCCCAGAACCTGAAATGCCGGAATTTAGCGAAAATTTGCATCATTGCTGGCCCGCTATTTCTTCAATGCGACAACACTTTTTGAAACGCTGGCGTGACAAATATCTCGTGAATTTACAACGAAATGGTTCCGGACATCGCCTAATTTAGTGGAGAATGATTTCGTTGTTGATTATGAGTTGATGGTCAATTCCGGTTAATTAAACTTTTTGGATTCTACGCTAATTGACCTCATGTGGTTGAGTGCAAGAAAAAACTTTCTTCACATTACAGACCGACATTTCGCTAACCTTCTTAGCTTCCTCAGGGGCGATTTCTTTATTAAAAACATCAACAAAAGAAACAAGAAAAATATGCAAAACATTAAAATATGCACATTGGATGTTAACATTTTACAAATAATAATAAAAATCACAGTGTTTGACAATTTCGAAAATTACATACATTTATATAAACACTATAATCATGATACATTTATCTGGTCACACTAAACTTAGAGCTAGTTGGTTTGATACCATCCTTGTGTGGTACACTTGTCATACTGATTGCCTGTTACAAACATAATAGGTAAGCAGCCGCGATATCGTCTGTGTCTTCTTTTTACAACGCTTTTATCAACTTGCAATGTTGTGTGTCCAGAAACTTTCAATGTTGTGGATCCAGAAACTTTCAATGTTGTGTGTCCGACACCATAAAAGCTTTGCTTTGAAAAGCTCCAATAAAAAAGCATAGTGCATAGGGCGACATCTGTAGTGAATAGGGCGAGGTAGATGACATCTAGATGTCGCCCTATGTACTACGTTTGCTACAGCGGAAATAGACGACACGCCATTTCTTTAAATAAAATTAATTGGTGCTCGTTTGTATGTACTTACATATGTAAATGCATGTGTGTGCACCTTTCTATTAATATCGTTGAATTATTTTAATATCTATTGCAAAATTTTATTCAGACAGGACTAAAAAGTAGAAAATAATATTTCTCAGTCCCATAGAATTTGTTTTGATAACTTTTGATTTTGAAATTTTAGCAAAAGTCATTATAAACAATCTATGAAATTGAAAATGAAAAGCGTGGGGCGCATGTAATACACTTGAATTGATATGAAAAGTAATATATGTATGTATGTATGTGGGTATATGAATAACGACCGCTTAAAATCGATTTCAAAGTTCTACTTTCGCTGTAGAAATTTTAGGTCTACGTTATGTAGTTTGACTATTGTCAATTAAATCGAATGCTTTGTATTGCATGCGCTCCACGTTTTTCATTTTCAATTTCATAGATTGTTTATAATGACTTTTGCTAAAATTACAAAATCAAAAGTTATCAAAACAAATTCTATGGGACTGAGAAATATTATTTTCTACTTTTTAGTCCATTTATAAAAGCGTTGTATATTAAAAATTTTTTTTATATGATTTATTTGTTCATTGTTTTATCCCTGTTTTGTAGGATTCGCAGGCTTTCTAGCGTTAATCTTGTTTTTTCTCTTTTTTCCTTGTCTAATATCTTTGCCTAGATCAGCCTTGTGTCCAATTGTCAATATGTGTTGCGCTAACGCGGTGTTGTTCTTGTCCTTACGGATGCCCGCTTCGTGCTCACTTATGCGAACTCCTAACGCCCTTTTCGTTGTTCCGATGTATATTTTATTGCAAACTTCGTTCTCGCTTCCCTTGCATGCAATTTCGTACACTACGTTGTTTTGTTGGTGCGGCTATACTATTGTTTTTGTTTTGGTAAATATTGAAGCTAATGTGCAGTTTGATTTGTAAGCTAGCGTTGTGCTTTCGTTGTTTGTATACTTCTTGTGGTTAAATTTTTCGCTTAATTTAGGCACATATGTGACGCTATAGTATCGTTTCGTCTTATCTAATGTTTTTGTGGTTGATTTACTTTTGTGTTTGGTGTTGATTTCATTGGTTTTTTATTCGATTAGGCTTTTTATTATGTGCGCCGGGTAATTATTGCTCTTGAGTATATGATTTATTTTCTTAATATTTTGTTCTTGAAATTGTTGGTGGCTTATTGTCAAGATTTTATGGATCAGATTTTTGGCTGTATTAATTTTATATTTAGATGGTTGCGAGGATAGATAATTGATCAATCGTCCCGAGGATGTAGGTTTTGAGTACCAGTCGAGTATTAATTCGCTATTTTTCTTGTAGACCATTACGTCTAAAAAACGGTATGCGAAGGTTGCTTTCCTTTTCTACAGTGAACTGCAGTTTAAGGTGGTACTTGTTGAGTGTATTTAATATAATATCCACATCGTTTCGTCTCACTATTGCAAAAATATCATCTACGTATTTTACTAAAAATTTAATGTCATTGTCGAAGTTTTCCTTAAGCTCCAAAATGGTTTTGTCCAGAAGGTCAGCCATTATTATGTCAGCAATGGTTGGTTTCCCATTGGCATTCCATACGTTTGTACGTACAAGTTTTTGTCACACATAAAATAGTTATTGTTTTTTTGACAGAAATTAAGGAGGTTAAGGAACTTGTTTTTACATATGCTGGTATTTTGCTGAATTTTGTTCCACTTAGCAGTGATTATTTTTATGGCTAGAGGTATCGGAATATTGGTAAACAGTGAGACCACGTCAAATGACACTAGCATATCTTCGTCATTTATTTGTACATTGTTTAGCCTCTCTTTGAATTCATATGCATTTTTGATGTTATGCTTCGCGGATATGAGGTTGCTGAGAATTTTCCTTATATATTTGGACATACCATAGCACGGAACATGGACAGACGAGCAGATTGGTCGTAGTGGCAAGTCTCGTTTGTGGATTTTTGGCAACCCGTATAGGCTTGGTGCGGTGGCTGCTGTGCTGGTGAGTTGCTGTTTTTCTCGGTAGTTAATGATTTTGCTTTTATATAATTCATCGACCAGGGCGTTGTTTTTCCTCTGAAGCGTATGTGTTGGGTCGGCTCTTATTAATTTATACGTATTTTTGTCCTCGAGTAATTTGTTCATCTTTTCAGTGTAATCCGCTCTTAAGAGTGCTACGGTTTTATTTCCTTATCCGCATCCGTTATAATGATTTTAACTTTGTGTGATTCTAAGAATGCTTTAGTCTTTTTAAAAGTCTCTAATATAAATTTTTTCTGACGCATTATGTTTTATACTTCGCTTAAATTGCGTTATGTTGTTACTAAGTTTGCATCTTGCGTCTTAGTCTTGTCATCTTTTTCTTGTTGGATGATTTGATCCATTTCCGCTATCATTCGGACCGGTTGGAGACTAACTTTCGTTGTAGGTAAAGTAAATTTTCTACCTAATGACAACAACCACTTTATTTCTATTGGGAAATCAATGTCCGTTTTGTTCACAAACCAATCATTGTTTAATTTTATTCCCATCTTTTGTATTTGTTGGTGTTTTAACATATCTAGCTTCGATGTTAGGTTCGATTTCCGTTCTTCTGTTATGTGTTGACTTAAGCAAATTTTGTTTGCAGATGAAGGAGTTCAATTCTAATTCACTTATGCTGTGCTTCAGTTGTTAATGCGCGTGAAATATGTGGTTTTTTTGTAGTTTTTATCTTCATATTTGTTTGCGTGGTTCAATATTTTCTTTAACAAAACCCGTTTAGTTTTTTCTACTTGCGCTTTTACTTTTTGGGAAGTGGTTTCTATTTTCACATTTTTTATTGAGTTAGTCAAATGATATGGTATTAGCTCATATCTCCTGCATTCTAATAAGAATTTCAGTTGTGTCATCTGTTTGGCTAGCTTCTGTTGTTGTTTACTGTAGTGTTTAAGCGTCATACACCTGTATTCCCCATGTTTGTAGAAGTCTTTCATGTTTGTGGAGGTGTTTCTGTTTGTGAATGTAAATAAAATGTGCGTTGTTGTTTTCAACAAATCCACGCCGCCAACGAAGTGAAATCTCGCGCGGGTCTTAAGGTGTCATGCCGGAGCTGATGGTCAGGACGGCTGAAGGTGAACTCGTACGGCCGGTGGTCAAACTTTGCTTGTTGCCAACTAAAGGGGACCTGTTCTTGTACAATAACCGGCTTATCAACTAAACTTAAATTTTGTGTTTTTGCATAGTTTACATAATGAATTATATAAGTATGGTAGTTAAGTTGTAAGATTTTTGCATATTTGAGAAAAAAAAGTGTAAGTTGAACTTATTTAAGTCGTTCAAGACTGCGGAATGTTGGTTTCATTACCCTCTTTGCTTTAAACTATATTTGCTTACATCATGTACTGCTCTATCAGAAATAAACGGTGGTCTAACTCGTACGTATGCATTAATGCAATATAACAGCACGATTCTGTGCACTTGATAAATTGAAAATCTTTATAATTTGTCAATTTTTCATTATTTCTCAAGGATTGGTATTCTAGCACAGAAATCAAAAGCTCTTTTCTTGATAAATTATCAAGATTGAAAATGCTATTTACAAATTGAAATTTCATGTGAAACGT
Source organism: Rhagoletis pomonella (assembly GCF_013731165.1). Classification (NCBI taxonomy): domain Eukaryota; kingdom Metazoa; phylum Arthropoda; class Insecta; order Diptera; family Tephritidae; genus Rhagoletis; species Rhagoletis pomonella. The sequence goes on from NW_023461721.1 coordinate 4,948, forward strand.
ATGAATTTTGTATATTAATAAATTTTTTTTCTAACAATTAAATACTCCATGTGCCGGCATTTGATCCTGCGACAAGCGGAATTATAGTCGACATTTCTACCTACTCGGCTACGGCAGTCAAAAGCTTTTTTGCTTTTAAATTCATATTTTTCATATGTGACAATGAAATCAGTTCCACTCATGTGGAAATCAGTTCCACTAATGTGGAAATCAAACGCTTTTTGTTTTATAAATTTTGACACAGAATGCGAAGCTTTTACTTAATAAAAATCTTGATAAAATTTCTTTACAAAAAATTTATCAAGAAAACACAGAATTGGGCGGTAAGAATAAACTCAACAGTACACGTTAAATAAGAGATTCTTTTTAAATAATATTTTTTTTTCATTATTTTATTTTGAAATTTTTAGTTTAATTTTATATAACCCGTACAAAATATTTTTATTTAGGGCTCACTCTTTATTTGTGAATGAAAATGCGCAAAGATTTTCTGTATGCGTGTTACTCATACGCCACGTACACCCAATTATCTCGCTTTACTGTTCGTATTTCATACAACCTTACGATGGTATCACACATTTTAATTTGGTTTTTGTTCTCCAGATGCCACTATCCAATTCCTATGTAGAATTGCTCGGTGATACCGATTATAATAGAAAGGATAATAAAATACCGTCGGCCGCTGTGGTGTAGTGGTAAGCAGTGCGCGCTTCCACTCCGCAACGCCTGGGTTCAAGCCCTGGTCAAAGCAACATCGCAAAAAATATAGAAAAAGGTTTTTACTTAACAGCGGTCGTCCCTCGGCAGGCAATGGCAAACCTCTGAGTGTATTTCTGCCATGAAAAATAGCTTCTTATAAAAATACAATCACCGTTCGGAGTCGGCGTAAAACGAATTGGATGTTAATGTCATGAAATGGGTACATTTGTCTTTTTTCAATCCCACTGTTACCACTGAAAACATTATCAACTACGTACATAAGCACGCTTCTATTGACAATAGCGTTTTGCGATGCTACGCTTTGTAAAAGAAAGATGCTGGAATGGAAGGGCATAAAAACATAAACAGACGGCAGCGTTGATCCGGATCAACTCGGGAATTAAGTACAGTTGATCCTGATCAACCCTGCCCTCGGTTTAAGCTTTAAGAGAGTTTCGTTCAAACTAGGCTGTGCAAATGAATATTACAATCAAATCTTTGACCCCTCACTCTGGCAAGAGAACATAAGAGTACGACCGTTTGTAAATTTTCGAAGAGAAGAAGTGGGGAAGCGGCGGCAGGCCTAGCGGAGCTTATGCTGTCAATAATTTACCGGTCGCTGCAAAGTTCCTTCTATATTATCAAAATGCTGGTGGCCTAAGAACAAAAATGGTTCCATTGCTATTTTTTTTCATCGTCAACTCTCTACGATATCATTGCCTTAACCGAGACCTGGCTCTCCGATTGTCATTATACTGCAGAAATGTTCAACTGCCAATTGTACAATGTATTTCGCAAAGACAGATGCTCCCGTACTACTGGTCTCTCTAAAGGCGGCGCACAGTGGTATTTCGGCGGAAAAAATTATATTGGTGAAGGTCACATTTTGTCGTTTTTATACTTATTACTAACTAGATCGCCCTCACCCGCTTCGCTGAGTGTATGAGTAAAATTTATTTCAAGAAAACTCAATTAAAAAACAGGAGGTTTAAAATTTTTACCCATCTCCTAAATATTTTCAAACTAAAACTTTCTTAAACTTCTCACTTGTCATACTATTTCAATTAACTTATCCCCTGAACTCAATTTGAGATTTTAAACAGATGGAAACCTCTTACATGTAGTTTTGAAACGAAGCTCTTTAAAAACCATTTCAATTGTTACCCATAGTGTAATAATTCATTTAAATTATTGAATAGTTTGAATTTAACCTTTTTAACTGTTGGCAACCGTTTTAAACCTCTGACTCGCCTGACACTCATATTGTGATATTCAAAATCATTTAGATCCATACCAATCTTCTATACTAATATATATTTTGAAAGCCGTTTTTTTATGTCCCAAGGATGGTTATAGGCTAAACAAATTTCGATACATAAAGGGGGCGTGGCACCTCCCGTACAAATCTCTGGAAGTGTTCATAGTAGAATACTGGAACTTGGTACGGCGAAATATGGAATCAATCTTATACTCATGGAGAAAAATGGGCTACATACGCATACTCATGGAGAAAAATTTGTGTTATTGGAGAAGGGAGCGTGGCACCTCCCATTTATACTGAATTTTTATACAGAATATCTCTGCAAATGTTCATGGTAGAGTACGGGAACTTGGTATGGAGATATGTGAAATCAATCGCATACTCTTGGAGAAAAATTGGAGTTATTGGAAAAAGGCGGATGCAGCCCTGGTGGCGCTGGAGTCATTACGAATAATCTCCAAGTTAGAAAAGGTGCCGTGAATGTCAAATTTAATCGATCTGTTGCATCATTGAATATATCGGACTCTTGTGTACTACGATTGGCCCAATGGATTTGATTTGACAGTATTATTATGCGTTAAAGCTTCTTTCGGAGACACCCGGGTTGAGTTGTGCAGGGGTAAATCTCAAACCACTACCGATAACTCAACCGCCAGAAGCATTGCGCGCCTTTTACTTTAATATTTATTTCCAAATACCTGAATTTAATTTTTAAAAAGGTGGCAACCCTTGTAAAAGACTTCAGTATTATTCAAAACTTTCAAACTAAAGGTTTCTTAACAATGTTTAGTTAGACAATTCTTCAGATAGCTTGCGTATTAATAATTTAAATTTTACTTTTCAAACAGGTGGCAACCCTTTTCAAAATACAGTGAAACCTCCCTTGGGCGGACACTCACCGTCAGTCGTTATTTTTCCGCCCAAGAGAGGTGTCCGCTCAATGGAAGGGAAGCTTATTTTAGAACTTTTTAATGTTTTGATTAATTGAATAGTCACTATTTCTTATTTGAATAAAGGATATTGATATTACATCGTTCAAACAAAAATTTGCATGTATTTTTTCATAAGTGCTTATTTCATTTATGTGCGTAAGTACATATTAAGTAATAACAAAATAAATATAAATATTACATTTCAGTCCATAAACTAAATAAAACCACAGATTCATTACATAAAAAACTGGGAAATTGTCGATTGACGTATGTTTTATTTTTAATTTTTTTCAGTGTCAGTACCTTTTTCATCAATAGTTTTCATGTTTTTATCAGTAACAAAATCCAACCAGAAATCTAAATTTTCGGTCCATGTATTTATTATTATCTATTGTTATAAATTCATCAGATTTGCAATTGGATTCTCCAAGGGTTTCTGACAATTCAAATAACGAACCTAAACCACTGCGAAAACCAAACTAAATGTGTGCATAACAATCACATTTTATGCGGGAAGTCCCCTTTTTCCATTTAGTAGTCCGCCTATGAGGAGTTGGCGTCCGCTCAACGGAGGTTTTTGTTTGATTTGTTATGAAAAGAAATCTTAATGCCCGTTGATAAGAGCTTCGCGTCCGCTCAATAGTTTTTTTGTCAATTTTATGCAAAATAACTGTCCGCGTCCGCCCAAGAGAGTGTCCGCTTAAGAGAGAGTAATTTATTCCGAAATTTATACTTAAATCTTGGTATTTGAAAAAATGTCCGCCCAAGGGAGATGTCCGTCTAATAGAGGTGTCCGTTAGGAGAGGTTTCACTGTATATTCGAACTACAGATTTTTTAAGCCTCCATTTTTTAATATAACTTTCAAATAAATAGCTCCCTTAATTGAAGTTAAATTTGATTTTTTTAAAAGGTGGCAGCCCTCATCCATGAGAAGATAATGATTTTATATATGTATCTCCATACCAAGTTCCTGTAATCTATCAAATATATTTCCTGAAAAATGCAGTATGGAAAGTTTGTATGGGAGGTGCCACGCCCCCTTGTCTAATCGAGATTAAATTTGTCCTATATTTTAAGTTGGGCTAAGTGTTAGCAGTGTACGAAATTTCATGATGATCGGTTGAGTAGTTAAAGCGTGAAAGCGTAGCAAATAAACAAACTCACTTTCGGATTTATAATATTAGTAAGGTTTTCAACCGAAACTGTGCATATATGCATTATTTCGGTTTTTTTCGTATGCATTATTTCGGTTTTTTCATATGCATTATTTCGTATGCCCAGTTTCCATATGCACAATTTCAGGGTGCCGTCAGCACGCAAGCGAGTAGCGACACATGTGTACACGACGATGTTCTAACCGTGACTAAATAAATAAAACAAAATGTATATTATCATAAATACTAAAAATCTTTATTATAGTTAACTTTAAGAAAGAAAAGTATAACTTTGACTTCAAACTTAGATACAAAAATAACAACTTACCTCCGTCAAAAAATGTTACGTAAGTGGCTGCATGGGGTGAGGACTTAAAAGAGAAGCGACACATGCGTGCACGACGATGTTTTGGCAGTGACTTATTTACGTACCCCGTGGGGAGTTAGGAAGCTAGGCAGAGCGCGAGCTCGCTCCAAGCAGTCCAAGGCATTTTTTTTCAACTTGAAATGGCCTTGACCCCATGCGCCTAATTAAGGGTTAATAATATTTCGTTTGACAACCATATTTTAATTCTTCAGATAGCTTCCATAAAATTAATTTAAATTTGACTTTTTAAACAGGTGGCAACCTTTTTCAAAATATATTCAAACTACAGCTTTTTTAAACCTCTTGACATCCATTTTTTTAATATAATTTTCAAATAAATAACTCCCTTAATTGAAGTTGAATTTAATGTTTTTAAAAGGTGGCAGCCCTCATCCAAGAGTAGATAATGATTTTATATATCTCCATACCAAGTTCCAGTAATATACCAAAAACATTTCCTGAGAAATGCAGTATGAAAAATTCCGTTTGTATGGGAGGTGCCACGCCCCTTGTCTAATCGAGATTAAATGTATCCTATATTTTAAGTTGCGCCAAATGACAGCAGTGTACAAAATTTCATGATGATCGGTTGAATAGTTTAACCGTGAAAGCGAAGCAAACAACCAAACTCACTTTCGGATTTATAATATTAGTAAGGATACTACACCCCTTGGGTGACCCGGTTTACAAAATTTGGCAGCAAATATAATCACAAATTTGAAAACTAAGCCAGTAAAGTCATGAGTTTGAATACCTATAAAAAAAAAATTTTAAATACATACAGTATATTTTGCTTAGCTGCTCATCCTTCTTTGCACGAAAAGCACTTAAGCGAATTTTCTTTGTTACATCAATGAGGAAGGTTTCCAAAGCCCTATGAAACCAAATAATGGAGGAGCACCTACCACGTAGAAATTACTGCAAGCGAAATTTTTTCCGAATGGTATCTAATTATATTACTACATAAAATTATAGCCGGTTTCGTTATTCTGCGAGATGAGAAAAATTAATAAAAGCTTGTCAAATTAGGGTAAATGTAGGGCCAGTGCAGGTAAACGTAATACTTTCTTTGATAATTCATAATATTTGCACAATTTTTAAGGCAGGTATCGCTAATGTCCAGGTATGTTGAATGCATCTATCGGAGCAGTTTCCTTATAAATGTTAAAAATAATGCCGCTGGTGCACATTTTGGGGTAAATGTGCACTTAAGCATAAAGGCAGCAAAGCAAAATATACTGTACTTGTTTCAAGTGACATAACTCTGAAACGAACATCACCTTGACAGAACATTTGTTGTTTATCATATGAGGCATATGTCTAATTATTGAAAATGTCATTACATGTCTTGATTTTCCATCCAGTATACATAAATATTTAATTTAAACAAATTAGTATTTTTCCGCACACTTCTTAATTCAATGGACTTGTGATATAGCACTAATTACTTCTATACTAGTTAGGATTAATATATAATCTATTCCAGCTGCAATTATCTGCAATTATTTTTGTAAAGAGCGAATTAACTAACAAACCTATTTTTATTCGAAAATAGTGCAAGCATTAGAAATCATAAATATTGAAGGCAATTAACTTTTAAACAACGTGGTAAAGTATAAAAGGGTAAGTTAATATTTTTTAGTTCATCTTTTATTATCTGTTTCAGAAAGTAACACCGAGTTTAGCAGGTGTGGCAAATTTCAACGTTACTAATTCAGAGTTAGCTAAAATTGCAATTGCAAGTAATCGTGAAGTGCATAAGTGTATGGAAAACCTTAAAAGTAAATATCCAAACCTTACAGAAAGAGTTCTTGAGAAAATTTATACTGGACCAAGTAAATTTGTTTGTCTACTTTTACTAAAAAGTGACATGCTGCATAGCAAGTAAAAAATTCTGTTTTTTAACCTTGAATGCTAAACAGTTTTACCCACCGTGAGGCACAATTTTTATATACATATATAAAGTTTCTGCTTTCCCGTTTTCTCATCTTGCACAAGTAAAAGAAGGTATTTCCAATAAATTAACTCAACACCTCTTTCAATGCAATCTTTTAGTATTTCATTGCAAAGCATTATTTAATAGTTCATTATAATTGATGTATAAGTATTTAAAAGAAAGTTCAAATTTAATTCTCAGGAGAAACGATCCGCTCAACACCGTGTCACTACGCCAACTCGCTTCTTTTCCGCCTTTCAGCTTATCGCGTTGCCGAGCACCATTCGTTAGGGTTGCAATTTATTGTCGCTCACAAGTGTTGCGCAGGATTGCATTTTATTGTCTTTTATTCGGCCACTCCTGACTATTGGAGGCGCCCTCGTCTCCATCGCTGTCATCGCCAAACCCATCGAAATTCGGCAACTGACACCACGGTTTTAGCTTATCGGACGCAAAAACCGATGTATAATGCCGTTGCTTACGTTTTGACCCTGGCAAATCTTCAATGAGATACCGGTCATTGCCAATCACTTTCGTTATTATGAACGGCCCTTTGAACAATGGTTCCAATTTACGAGAACCACCCGTACTTGTGGGTTCATTTTGGGCAACAACCAGATCGCCAACGCTGTATTGAGTTGGTTTGCGATGTTTGTCGTCGAATGTCTTCTTTGCCTTCTCTCGCTGTAGGTTGACTCGATGTGCTGCGTCTGCTTGAATTTGTTTAACTGCGTCATCGCTGAAGACTTCGTCTCGATGTAGAGCCAAAATAAGTTTGTTTTGAAGGACGTCTCGGTGTTTGAAACTAAGAAGTAGTTCCTGCGGCGTACGTTGAGTCGTTTTGTTTTTGGTTGAATCAAGTGCCCACTGTATGCCCCGAAGTTGATCGTCCCAATTTCTGTCGTCGCCTGTTGATGGAAGTAGCATACCCAATATAGTTATGTTGGTACGCTCAGCGTGCCCATTTGCGCGCGGTGTTCGTACAGCATTTAAGATGTGCTTTATATCGTTCTCGCTAACATACTGCTTAAAATGGTGTGACGTAAATGAGGTTCCGCGATCAGTTACTATACGCGTCGGTACCCCAAAATAGCTGCTTACTTCATTTAAGAGTGTTAACACATGTCGTGTGGCTGTACTGCGAACGGCTCGAACTGCTGCAAACTTTGTAAAAGCATCTACCAAAACTATAATATGCTCATTCTGTTTCTTGCTGCGGGGAAAGGGACCAAGATGGTCAATATGCACTGTCTTGAATGGCACTGGCTCTATTTCATCGTAGTGATACTATCCTTCCGTTTTGCCGCCGCGTTGTTTGTTATACGTGCACTCTATGCATGACTTTATATAAGACTTGACAAAATTCCGCATACGAGGAAACCAAAAGTACTTTTGCGCTTCTTCAATTGTTTTCTCAGATGCTTAGTTTTTTCATGTACATTCTGAATAATTTTGTACCGCATGGCCTTTGGCACAACCCATAACTTCTTACCCTTCTCGTTACGGTAGAGTCGACCGTCTTCAATTTTGTACTCTTCGCCTGCAATTCTATCACCACGCGTCAATTTCTCAATGAAATCACGTATGTTCGGATCTTTATGCTTGCATGCTGTATACCCAGTCGCCTATCTCTATAGCTGCCTTTGCAATTTTTTAGGGAAACAGTATCTATATCTTCGCAGGCTTCGTACGGCATTCGGCTAAGAAAATCAACATGTACCATACGTCGGCCTGGTCGATGTTCTAACTTTACCAAAAAAATCTTGTATCCGTAGACACCAACGTGCAATTCTGGGTATCAGTTATCGTTTATGCATTGCTGTAGTTACCGCGTTGCAGTCCGTCACAACCACAACATCTTTACCTTGTACTGTAAACTGCTCACAACAGCTAACGTTTCAAGCTCATAGCTGTGGAACTTTTGCTCGCTGTCCGTTGTCGATCTTCTGTAATACGCGACTGGCTTCCAGTCACTTCCGTCTCGCTGTAAAAGTACACCTGCGATTCCGACCGAACTGGCGTCCGTATGTATCTGGTGGTCGGCTTCAACTCTGTACCCTGTCATCACCGGTTCGTTGTTAGCGCTAGCTTTAATGCAAGAAAAGCTTTTTCTTGTTGATCAGCCCACTCGAATACTTGTTCCTTCCGTGGAACGAACCTTCGAATGTACCCGCTAAGACCAAGAAATCTTCTTACATATGTCGTCGATTTAGGTGTAGGAAAATTATCTACCGCTGCCTTCTTTACGCTGCCTGGACTAATGCCATGTGGGTGTAATTGATGCCCCAGAAACTCAATCGATTGCTTAAAAAAATCGAATTTATTTAAATTCAGGGTTAAATTCATTTTGCGTAATGCCTTGAAAACACGCTCTAGCTTTTCGATCATCTCGCCAACATCACCACTTCCCACTAATATATCATCCATATAGTGGATCATATCGCCAGGTTGAGTATGATCTTTGATATTCTGCACTAAACGTTGGAATACCGCTGGTGCGTTCCGCAATCCAAACGGCATCCTCTTAAACTGGAATGAGCGATCAGTTATTATAAAAGCTGTATATCTTCGACACCCTTTTTCGATTGGTACTTGATAGTAACCACTGCTTAGGTCTAAGACCGAGAAATATTTAAATTTCATGGCTTCGCTCAGCCTCTCTTCAATATTCGGTGTTGGGTAAATTTCTTTTTCTGTATACTGGTTTAATCGTCGGTCGATAATCAACGCAAAGGCGTTCACCACCCGTTTTCTTTTTTACCAATATAATTGGGCTCGCGCCATGGGGTATAGTCATTGCGCTGGGTATGCAGTTACAGTTGCATGGCTA
>NW_023461721.1:17127-23705 GCF_013731165.1 Rhagoletis pomonella
TTTGTAACTCCCGTCCGTAGTCCGTCCGTTTGTAGTCCGTCACGAATATATTTTATTGTTGCTTTTTCGCTTAGTTTATACCGGCGACCCAGCCCACTCATACGAAAACAATAATCTAAGATTTTCTCGTTTTGCTTACGCGTCGTACTGGCCATTTTATGGTGCACTTGTGCCTTATTTAACTCGTTGCCAAATTCACGTTGTAAATCGTTTGCCAACGCACTCCAATTAGAATAAAACGTTGGGGCTGCATCCAGCCACATTCGCGCTACACCTTTTAATTTGCTATAAACAGCTAAACCAAACACTTTTCGTCCCATTCATATGCGTTTATAGCACTGTTCACACGATCAATAAATTGTTCTACTGTCAATGAATTTTCGTCTGTTGGATTACATTCGGGAATTGTTTCTGCAATTATCTTCACACTTGCGTTTTGTCCCACTGTACTTTGTGCCGAAATAACTACACTCCGATCTGTTAATGTATTTTCATTCGGCTGTGTTTGGCCAGCCATACTTCGCATGACACTCATCATGCCTTCCAACATGCTCCGCAACTCAACCACTTGAGTTTGCAAATTGGATTCTAAACTATCCAATTCAACCTCATCACATTTTAAAAAGTCACTCAAACGTATAACAAGCTCTGCTTTAGTTCCCGTAGTTGGCAATTCATGCCTACGTAGCTGCTCTTTCAGCTCGTCAACTTTCAATTGAGCAATTTTCATTTTGCATTTTGTTTTGTCTCAGATTTTTATTGGAAAGTCACTCGCGCTCGTCTATTGGTACACGCGATTTCTCACAACAACTAAACTGCGTTCGACATTACGCAATATTCTCTTTGCTTTTCGTAGTTTTTAACCGATCGTCCATTCGTACGCCCGATTTCTCACGTTCCAAAACTCAATTCAATTGTAACTGTCGCTCTATTTCACTTGCTTGCACTGCTTTCGCTTACGAACGCTCGTTCGTTTGTACATGCGTTTGGTTATTGCTTACACACGACCGTCCATTCGTACGATCATTTGCTCACAACAACAATGTACACACTTAAAACGTAACTGCTGCTTGTCCTGTATAGCTATTTCTCGAATATTCGTGCGCTTGATTGTTTACAAAGACAATACACACTCCAACATGACCACCGATTTATGCTTGTCCTCTCTTGCTATTCTCGAATGCTCGTCCATTCGTACGCGCACCCGTTCACAACAAAAACACGCAATTCAATTGTAACCGTCCATTTAATGCGTTTTGTTCGTATGTTTGTCCATTCCGACGCGCACACGATCACAACAACAATACGTAATTCAATTGGTACAGCCAGTGTCTTTCGTTTATTTTCTCTATTCGATACTTTCAAACGCTCGTCTACTCGCACGCTCGCCCGCTTGCTATGCAATTTCACAATTTTAACACAGTGACCGATGCACTGCTTTAATTGTTCTGATTTTGTTGTATGCGCGTTTGTGTACGATAAAATTCCAATATTTGCTTACACTGTTCACACACTTTTGCGGTTCATGCCCGTGAGTTTCGTCTCACTTCTGAACTAAAAGAGGGTATTTCCAATAAATTAACTCAACACCTCTTTCAATGCAATATTTTAGTATTTCATTGCAAAGCATTATTTAATAGTTCATTATAATTGATGTATAAGTATTTAAAAGAAAGTTCAAAGTTAATTCTCAGGAGAAACGATCCGCTCAACACCGTGTCACTACGCCAACTCGCTTCTTTTCCGCCTTTCAGCTTATCGGGTTGCCGAGCACCATTCATTAGGGTTGCAGTTTATTGTCGCTCCCAAGTGTTGCGCAGGATTGCATTTTATCGTCTTTTACAAGTATGCAGTTTGTATAATGCGAGGACTTTTCTTTAAAATGTCTTTGAATAGCTTTTTTTTTAAGTTTTTTGAGGTTAGGCTTGTATGGGAGGTATGCGTAAAAATAAACCAATTATAGCCATTTTAAGGGTGTTTGCTTATATTATAATTATAAATATATGGCCAAAATTTCGGAGTCGTGCATTCATCGCTGCGCTTTTAATTACATCTTTAAGCGTTTTTGGGGTTAGGTTTGTATGGGAGGTATGAGTTAAAGTAAATCGACTTTGCTAATTTTTTGTATGTCTATTTACTCCACGGCAAACGTATAAAGGACAATGATTTAAGGGTATGCACCTGGAATATCCGAACCCTTAATGGGGAAGGTGCCCCTGCCCAGCTGGTTGATTTCCTCGGGAAGACAAAGGCTGACATCACCGCCATCCAAGAAATGCGATGGACGGGGCAAGGAAAAGTAAGCGTGAAGCCTTGCGACGCCTACTACAGTTGCCACGTAAAAGAGCGCAAATTCGGTGTTGGATTCGTGGTAGGAGAGAGACTCCGTCGCCGAGTACTGTCGTTCACCCCGGTGGACGAAAGTGTAGCCACAATCCGCATCAAAGCTAGATTCTTCAACATCTCGCTCATCTGCGCCTATGCCCCGACGGAGGAGAAGGATGAAGAGTCTTCTGTGAGCGCTTGGAAAGTACATATGAGCGCTGCCCCCGACACGATGTCAAAATCGTGCTTGGCGATTTTAATGCCAAGGTGGGCAAGGAAGGGATCTTTGGCGCCACTGTCGGCAAATTCAGCCTCTACGACGAATCGTCCGATAACGGACTGAGGCTGATCGACTTCGCCGGGCCCGAAACATAGTAATATGTAGTACTAGGTTCCAGCATAAGAACATCCACCAAGCTACATGGCTGCCTCCAGATCGAAAAACGAGAAACCAAATCGATCATGTTGTGATAGACGGAAGGCACGCTTCAAGCGTTTTAGACGTACGTACACTCCGAGGGCCAAACATCGACAAGGACCACTATCTTGTTGCAGCCAAGATACGCACCCGCCTCTGTGCAGCAAAAAATGTGCGCCCAACAATGCAAGGAAAGCTTAACTTCGAAAAGCTGCAGTCACAACAGACGGCCAATTTATTCGCCACTCGACTCACACACCTGCTCTCTGAGAGCACTCTTCAACAATCCAACGTATGCGAGCAGTGGAACCACATTTCCCGATCATTAAGTACCGCCGCCGAAGAAGTAGTTGGATAACAGCGAGCCCGAAAGAACAACTGGTACGATGAGAAATGTCAAGAAGCCGCACAGAAAAAAGACGCCGCCTACCTGTGGGACCGTTATAGGGAACTGAAGAAGGAAGCGAGACGTATTTGCCGCAATAAGAGAGAGGCCGAAATACGTGAGTGCGAAGAGCTTGAGATGCTGGCCGACAGGAAGAATGCCCGAAGATTCTACCAGAGGGTTAGGCGACTTACGGAAGGTTTCAAGACCGGGGCGAACTCCTGTAAGAACAACAATGGCGACCTAGTGACCGATGTTCAGAATATACTTAAATTGTGGAGGGAACACTTTTACAACCTACTGAATGGCAGCAGCGATGAAAGAAGTGAAGAAGACGAACCCGAGTCCCCAGTCGATGATGATGGAGTAGCTGTCCCACCGCCCGACTATGACGAGGTACGAATAGCGATTACGTGGCTGAAAAACAACAAAGCTGCTGGAGCTGACGGCCTGACAGCCGAGCTGTTCCAGTACGGCGGCGACGAGCTGATGAGGTGTATGCATCAGCTCGTATGCAGAATATGGTCAGAAGAACGCATGCCCGACGACTGGAATATAAGTGTGCTCTTCCCAATCCACAAGAAAGGCGACCCCGCCATACACGCCAACTACCGCGGAATCAGCCTTCTAAGCATAGGTTATAAGGTCTTATCGAATGTATTGTGCGAAAGACTGAAGCCCACCGTCAACGAACTGATTCGACCTTATCAGTGTGGCTTTAAGCCTGGAAATCCACCATAGATCGGGTATTCACAATACGCCAAATCTTGGAAAAGACCCGCGAGAATAAGATCGACACACTCCATCTATTTGTCGATTTCAAAGCCGCTTTCGATAGCACGAAGAGAAGTTGCCTTTATGCCGCGATGTCTGAATTTGGTATCCCCGCGGCTGATAATACGGCTGTGTAAAATGACGTTGAGCAATACCACCAGCTCCGTTAGAATAGGGAAGGACCTCTCCGAGCCGTTTGATACCAAACGAGGCTTCAGACAAGGGGACTCCCTTTCGTGTGATTTCTTTAATCTGATGCTGGAGAAGATAATAAGAGCCGCAGAAATGAACCGCTCAGGCACAATACTTTACAAGGGCGTACAACTGCTGGCGTATGCCGACGACATCGATATTATCGGTAAAAACAAGGGCTACGTCTGTTCTGCCTTCTCGGGATTTGATAGAGAAGCAAAGCGAATGGGTCTGGTGGTGAGGACAAAACGAAGTATCCCCTGTCATCACACAAACAGTCAGAGCATACGCGTCTTGGCACCCACGTCATTGTTGACAGTTACAAGTTTGAAAAACTAGACGACTTCGTTTATTTGGGAACCAGCATTAACACCAATAATAATGTCAGCCTTGGAATCCAACGGAGAATCACTCTTGCCAACAAGTGCTACTTTGGGCTGAGTAGGCAATTGAGAAGTAAAGTCCTCTCTCGTCGTACAAAGATCACACTCTATAAGTCACTCATCATGCCTGTGCTGGTGTATGGCGCGGAGGCATGGACCATGAAAGCATCTGATGAGGCGGCTCTTGGAGTTTTCGGGAGAAAGATTCTGCGAAAGATTTACGGACCTTTACGCGTTGGTGATGGCGAATATCGCAAACGATTTAACGATGAGCTGTATGAGCTTTACAACGATATAGACATAGTGCAGGGAATTAAAATTCAGCGGCTCCGCTGGCTTGGCCATGTCGTTCGGATGGATAGAAACGCTCCTGCTCTTAAAGTTTTCAACGCGGGCTAGGATGCTAGTAACAGAGGAAGGGGAAGGCCTCCTCTGCGTTGGAAAGACCAGGTGGAGAAGGACCTGGCTTCACTTGGCATTTCCAATTGGCGCCAGTTAGCACAGAAGAGAAATGAATGGCGTGCTGTTTTGGACTCGGCCAAAATCACTTAGGTGGTTACAGCGCCAATAAAAAAGAAGAAGATTTACTCCATTATTGTGAATATATGGACGGAGGTATGCTTTAAAATAAACTGATCATACCCATTTTTTTTATTTATTTTTATTTATGTCCTTAGAGGTTACATACGCCTGCTCCTTCTAATTTTCTCCAAACAATGTATGGGGCTAAACCACTGTGCGGCGGTGTGCTCGTTGCTGTTCGTTCGAGTCTACCCAGTAGACAAATCACCATATATTCTAATATAAGTTCATCCCAGAAGCGTTTTGACATTGATCAAGTTATTGGTACAACCGCTATAGATAAATCACGTGGATTATTCATTTGAGTAAGCGACTTAAAGGCAGGTCTAGTTGAACTGTATAAAATTCATATAAATATCTGCTGTTCTGTCTGAATAGTGTTGATGATCATCAAAATAGTATAATTGTAGGCGATTTAGCTTACCTAATGTGAAGTGGTCTTTTGATGATGACGTCAAGCAACTTTTACCTTATGAAGTATCAAGTGAGTGTGAATCTGAGGTACTCGACACCTTTGCTGAGTTCAACAGAGTTCATAACGACAATAACCATATTCTTGACTTAGTATTTACAAATCATGTATATAATAATATAGTGACCTTAAATCTGATGTCGAGCCTCCCTCTTCACCCCCCATTCCTAACTTCATTCATTACAAAGCTTTATGTGTTCGTTTCGAACTTATCAACTATATAAAATCAGTTAGTTGTAATCGCAAAAGCTATAACTTCACTGAAGCCAAATTTGATGAGATTTCACGCTCATTGATCTTGGTGGGCTGGGAATCTGCCTTGGGCATCGCCCATTTGTCAATCGCTTACGATACTTTTAGAGACGAACTAGTAAGCTAGTAAGGACAATTGAAAGCTTGGTCCCTATGAAGTCCGTGCGAAATCTTTCCAAACCGGTCTGGTATAACTCTAGGCTTATCAACCTAAACAATAAAAATAAACCAAGGCGTATAAGCGGTATCGCCAGTCGAGTTATAGCTTAGAGCTTTTTGAAACCTACAGGGGGTTACAAAACGAGTTTGATGCTCTGAATAAATTTTTATATCAGAACTAAATCATAAAAATGCAGAGTGAAATAAGGTCTAATAGCAAACGGTTCTGGAGGTTTGTGAATTGCAAGAAGAAAACTACAGGGATTCCTGACATGCTCCATATTTTGGGCGAATCTTCGTCGAACGTTCAGATGATTTGTAACATGTTTGCCAAGTTTTTCCGTTCTGTGTATGCTCCTCATTCTGAAACCAGAACAATCAATGCTTCCTATAACAGCAAACTTGTCCTTAAAGGTTTGCAGCTCTCAGAAAATGAAGTCCTAGATGGCCTTTTAGCTTTGCCAAACGACCCTATTCCTGGTGAAGATGGCTTTCCCCCTTCCTTGTTCAAGAACTGTGCCCCAGTGTTGGCGGTACCATTATCTATAATATTTAACAAATCCCTAAATTTATGTGAATTCTTACCAATTTGGAAAAGATCCCTCTTCACGCCTATACATATGTCTGGGAGCAAGT
>NW_023461722.1:0-8744 GCF_013731165.1 Rhagoletis pomonella
CTTAACAGTAGAGAAAGTGGAGAGGGAAGGGCACCAAAATATCTTCCTGGCTCATGACAATGCATAGCCCAAGATCAGAGGAAAAAAAATCTGACGCGAGACACTATCTGGGGGAGTTCCACAATAAGAATCTGAGGTGAGTCTCTTACACTTTATATTAAAAATTAGCCTGAGTATATGCAATAAAGGAGAGAATCCCAGCTTTATGTTTCCCAGCTCCGAAAGATTTGCGGGTAGAGACTTAACCCTGACAACAGATGGTATAGCCGTCGATGACTGGAGAGTATCCAGTGAAACATCCATATTGGATCATTGTTGGATACTGTTCAGCATGTACACCACCACCATATGGCTAAATTTATTTATCAGGCTAACGTCAGGTAACCTAGACAGCAGCGAATCAAAAGAGATAACAACTGCTGTAGAACCTGACAACCCAATAGATAAGCCGGAAAAACACTAGCCATAGCCTTTAAAAGATCCACACCAGTAAGCGTCCTTAAGAAAAATTAGCGATTTTGGAAGACTAAGCAGTCATATCCAAGGAACACGCCAACCCGAACCTTATTAAGTGCGAGGACGGTGCATGGGCAAAGACAGCGGAGGAATCACTAGAGGCCCTCATAAATACGCACTTTCCTGGCTGCGATCAGACGTCAAAAACATGGCCTCATACAAATCGTCTGCAACTCTCAAACGACTTACTCGACTCAATCGTAGAAAAAGAAAAAATTATGTTCGCTATAAATAAATTCTCCCCACACAAATTCCCTGACCCAGACGGTATCATACCGATAATGCTCCAGAAATAACAGCAACCCCAGGTATCCTGGCTGGAAATTTTGGTCTTCATTCCCAAACCGAGAAGAAGAAATCTCGAAAAAGCAAAAGACTTCAGACCAATAAGTCTTTCATCAACCCTGCTAAAGGTATTAGAAAGACTGTTAGACCTACGTTTTCTGGAAAACTCCAAAACTCAACATGCATACATTAAGGGCAAGTCAACTGAAACTTCCCTTCATGAAGTCGTGGACACCATACTAAAATCACTCCATTACAAGCAGTACAGGTTGGCCGCCTTCCTCGACATAGAAGTGGCCTTCAATAACATTGCAATCGAAGCAATTGTTCGATCTCTTGCGAAGGTGGGAATATCTGACCTCATATGCGAGTGGTTCAGTAACGCTATCTGTGCGTTATCGCGCTGTGTCTGTGCTACTATGGGTGGTGGTATTGAACGACATACTACTGGATCTCAACAAAAGAGGAGTGAAAGTAGTAGCATATGCAGATGATAGTGGTGGCGGTATCAGGCCTCTCTCCCTCAACGAGTAGTGAAATTCTAGAGGGAGTTTTGCTCCGGATAAACACATGGGCCATAAAAAGTGGCCTGAGTGTCAACCCTAGCAAAACGGAACTGATAGTGTTTACCAAGAAAACAAAAATACCTCAACTCAGGCTTCCCTCCCTTAATGGTAGGACTTTCACCTTGTCCTCCGAGGCAAAATACTTGGGTGTCATATTATGGTCTCTAATAGAGCTGGAAGACAAATATAAAGTTGGGTAGAGAGAGCCTATACAGCTTATTATACATGTAAAAAAATATTCAGTAGGAACTGGGGATTAAAGCCAAAGCTTGTCCTCTGGATGTACACGGCTATTATACGACCAATTCTAACGTACGCGGCGTTAGTTTGGTGGCCAGCACTAGATAAACAGCGTCGGCAAATTAGGCAGTATACAAAGAGCAGCCTGTGCAGGTGCTACAGGAGCAATTAAGCCGAGTCCATCTGATGCGCTTAATGTGATCCTGCGTCAACTGCCCATAGAACACCACATCTGCGAAACTGCTGCGTCTTCGGCAGTCAGACCCAATCGTCAGGCTGCTGGAGTGCGCTGCGGCAAGGCCATAGTGGCATTCTTGACAACCCAGCAAATATTGAGGTTAGTTACCGATTACAAAATGATTGGAGAACTAGCCACATTCTCCAATCTCAAACGTTAGAGAACGACTCGAAAAACTATCGAGAATCATAGCCATCTCAACAAAAATGGGACATAGTTCTCGGCTCGAGAAAATATTAATTCTCTAATCGAATTCTATTGTTGATCTGTAATAGGATCCGAATGTGAATTAAAAACTGCTGTTTTGCTTTATTAAATAAAACGCTTTGTTTGTAAAATTTTTATTAAATATATTCGCAATAAAATAATAATGAATTAATTGAACTTAAAAATAATTTATGATTCATTCATTTGGAATATTACTGATTTACATTCATTTGAATTTGCGTTGTTTCTCTAATCGTCCTCGAGTCGAATTCTAATGTAGTTCTCTAACTTCGTCATCGACTCGAGAACAATTTCTCTAACGTTAGAGACTGTGTTTGCTGGGAAGCTTATCGAATCAGGGAAACAATCAGATTATATGCCTCCAACGACAGATTTCAGGAAAAACTTTCAGGTGAAGTTTCCTTAAAGACGGGATTGGAGTAGAGGCTGAATAATCGGGGAGAATTTCACTGAAATCTATACTGACGGGTCCAAAATGGATTGCGGTGTGGGTGCGGGGGTGTTCTCTGAAACGCTGAATGTCACTCTCTCGTTTCCACTACCTAACTTTGCTAGCCTCTTCTAAGCGGAAGTACTGGGCATCGAAAGAACGCTCTTTCTTATTTTTAACTTTCAAACCATCAAATTCATTTTTGTGATTTGCGTAAGTTCAAACCAGCTAAGCGTTACCTCTGGCACTTGCCTCGACGGTAACAAAACCCAAAAACGTCAGAGATTGCAAATGTGCGTTATGCTCGCCGGACGAGTTAATAGACATCACTCTCATTTGCGTTCCCGGCCATAGGAACATACATGGAAATGAGAGGGCTGATGAGCTCGCTAAGGCCGGAGTATATTTTGATGAATCCAGAGTAGAGACCATAAATGGTCCACTCGGCCTCATCAAAAGGGAACTGCATCTGCTACACATACATATGACTGATACACGTTGGAACAACCTTCAAACCTGCAAAACTGCGACCATTTGGCCACATTATGACAAGTCAAAGACAGAAGAACTTCTCAAGAGGTCGATGAAAGATATAGTCAAATTAATAGCAATTGGTCCATTGGTGAACATGCATCTAAAATGGGCCTTCCGTACAACCCTCGGTGCCGTAGCAGTAATCTTCAGGGAAGTAAAGAAACGGACTATCTTTGCGAGTGCCCAGCATTGGCACAATAAGCCAGAACACACTCGGGAGTTTTTTCATCCAAAATCTTGGAGAAATCTCCAAATTCACCATTACTAAACTAAATAAGTACATTTATCGGAAAATCCAAATGATAATTGACAAATCCAACGAATCATGGAAGCAGATAAAATCAAGTGCCCCAGAGAAAGCGTATCAGTTCGGGCCTAGTTGGGGCCCAATTTGGGATTCGTTGGAGAGCAGTTCGTGAGTAGTTGGGGACCAGTTCGTGGGTTGTGGGGGCCCAGTTCAAAATAAAAGTATTTGAAAACTTAAATATATTTTCTTCGCTGATAATTATTATGAAAAGACTTTTATAATATAAGTCTCAAAATAATAGTTATCGGTGACTTAAAAAATTTTCTCACATATAATTATTATCAAGACTTTTATAATTTTTACGAAAACTTTGATGATTTTTTTTTTCAAATAATTAATTTTTAAAAAAAATTATTACCCAGAATAAAATATTCTGGGTATCAAGGCCCGTGTACATACAACTTCGCAGTTGCGTTGGCGTTGGCGTCTCTTCAACAGCTGACTATAAATACAAGTAGTATGTTCCAATAGCAGTCCGGTTTACAGGATTTAGTCAGAATTTACAGAAAATCCTTTGCTTAGGCGCGTCTGCTAACACCAGGCGCCTAATACATGCTATGTACTGCTGCATATGCAAAAATTTCCTTTATGCAATTTATGAAATTTTTGCACATGCACTTCTCAACTGCCATGTAATTGAACTTTTTTAAGTTTAATTAGATGGCACTTCAAAGTATGCTCTGCCTAGTCGGATCCATCCTCCGGACACTGCTTCCGGGCATTTTGCGGACTCTGCATGGATTACAACCATGCAGAGGTGTAAACAAACTTTGCCATTGGCCACAGTGCCTACCCACCATTGTTGAACCAATAATATTTTTTTTATATAAATACATACATACATGCAAACATACTGGTCTCCCTCTCACTGAGTTATTCATCGTTCCTATTGACATAGAACCTGTAAGTGGGAACACGTTTGAGAGAGTAACTGAGCAACTGTTCCTAGTCAGAAGTTACAGGATTTAGTCCGGAGTTTTTTTTGCTGTAAGTTCATGAAAAGTGTTAAACGATCAGCTGATTTGCATGTGCAAACAAAAATAAAAGCGGTGAAAGTAAAGAACCTTGTATTTGTAAAAAAAATGGAAGTAAACGACGAAATGTTTGAATATGTATAGATTTTAATAATTATTTAGTGATATTTCAGCCAAATCAGTGTTGTACAAATGACATGTAAACAAATCGACCGAGGTTTTTACAGGAAATAGTGCTTTTTGCGTTCCCGTGCACTTCTGGATCTGTTCTCCTTTTACTCTCACTTGAGTGAGCAAAATTGTAGTTTGACAGTTCCACAGGTTTTAGTCCGAAGTTCAAAGGAACAGACTAATAAATTTAGACGCAGCCGTCCCCATAGCCGAAATTTGGCAACGTTAACAGGCCATCCTAATATTCACGCACGCCGAAAAGTTTACTGTCGAAAATTTCTCATGCAAATATAACTTGTATGGGATCAACCGAAATTGAACGGCGTGCGCAAAAAGCTTACTCAAATTCCAAGATTTGTGTTGCGTGACATTTTGATTTGACGTTTGTGCCCATTTGACATTTTGGCGCGACTATGAATTCAAATTTCGGTCAACAAACATCTGTAAATTTGTCAGAAGTGCAACTCTGAGAAATCACGCACGCAAATTGAGTTCGCGTACAAAATACATGTAAGGCGAAGAAATAAGCGCCTCGAATATTCTGTACAAGGCGAATTTATACAAGGTGGTGTTACCGGCGAATTTAGATTTTCGCCGCGGTCCTTCTGAATGTCAAAATTATGTGTTTGTTGTAAATAAGGCGAATTCATATTTCATTGTGGGAACTTAGCATTGAAGCATCGCATCTGGCAGCACTGTATTCAGTTTTCTTTATTGATATTCGTGCTTCAGAACTTTCTAGAAGCGTATACTTGCAACACGCGCAAAAAGTGTTCTTTAGTTTTTGATAAGCATTAATTTCTGAGTTAATAAATGTTGTTAAGTTTTATTATATCTACATGTGGAGTTTTATTACCCCACATAATTGGTGACCCCTACAATTTATAGTACACGCGAAATGGAGCCAGGGCAAACCGATACTGGAAAAAACCAACGATATGGCCCAAGCCGCACACAGTGGAGCCTCCAACGATGAGTTTTTCGAAGCGATTAACCCTTCCCAGCTCCAACAACCCCCAGCCACACACATCGACCGGTTTGAGCGAATAGAATTGCCACCGTTTTGGAGCCAACAAATTCAACTGTGGTTTGTCGCAATCGAGGCTCAGTTTCAGCTCAGGAAGATTACTGCAGACACAACTAAATATTATGCAGTGGTCGCCCGCCTCGACCAAGACTCTCTCATCACGGTGGAAAGCATTATTTCAAATCCACCCGAAACACTAAAGGAGGCACTTATCAACCACTTTGCAATTCCTCAGGAGCGCCGCTTTAAGATTCTGTTATCTGGTATGGAGCTGAGACGCCCGTCTGAACTCCTGGCAGAAATCAATCGGCTGGGAGGAAACCATCTGGACGCAGTATTCGTCTGCACTATCTGGCTCGGCCGTCTTCCGCTGCAGATTCAGTTGACCCTCACTGCCATGGGTGAGTTGGACAACGCTAAATTTGCACAAGTAGAAAACAATCTTACAGAGATTCAGCGCAACTCCGAAAACCACTGCGTAATGCCAATCGCCCACAAGTCTGATAGTAGCAGCGGCATGCAAAACCAACTCGACGACTTAGCGAAGCAGGTCGAGAAACTAGTACTCAAGCTTAACCAATCAGCGTCGGTAGAGAATGGTCGTAAGCACCCTAATAACACGGCGAACGTGACGCGTAGCAATGATGCTAACTCCACACCATTAAATCGCTACTACCAGATCCACGTGCCAACAAGTGCACACAACCTTGCCCTTTCCAGGGAAAAACAAAACGCCCCAGTAGGCACCTCGGATACTGGTGGCAAGACAATACCCCGCCGCTTATTCGTATACGACCGCACAATAGGGACGAAATTTCTCCTCGATACCGGCGCGGATATTTCGGTTACCCCACCTTCTCGTAAAGAAACAAGTAAGAAAGTCTAAGTTCGGGCGGAGCCGAACATTAAATACCCGGCGCAAGTATTAAATATATGTTTTCCACCTTTCCGAAAGCTACCGCTACATGATAAGCCGGGGTGTATACATTTTAAGTAAATTAGCGTCCTTAAATTTCGAAATATTGAAATTTCAAGCATATCTGAAATTTACCGTTATATGAAAAGCGGCCTCAATTTTAGTCCGATTTCAACAATTTTCAACGGTTTGCTTTTATGTGGCAAGCACAATAACCATACCGAGCTTGGTACAAATTGCTAGAACGGTTAGCGAGATACATATATGTGATCACAAGTGGGCGGTGCTACGCCCATTTTCCAAAATTTTGTCATAAACGTATTTCTTGGTAAAGAATTGTTGCAATCATCAATTTTGAATAAATTAGCTTCAATATTTACTGATTTATCGAAGATTTTGTATTTCTCGAAATTACCGTTATATGGGATGTGGGCGTGGTTATTGTCCGATTTTAGAAATTTTCGGCCAGTTGGTATGCTGTACCAGGACCAACAACTGTGCCAAGTTTGGAAGAAATTGGTGTAGCGGTTACCAAGATATACACATGTAACCATAAGTGGGCGTGGCTACGCCCATTTGCCAAAATTTTGTAATATTCTTATTTTTCGTCTAAAACTCATTGCAAATATCAATTTTGAGTGAATTATCTTCAGTAGTTACTAAAATATCGCAGTTTTCGTTTTTCTGAAAATTACCGTTATATGGGAGGTAGGCGTGGTTATTGTCCGATTTTTAAATTTTTCAGCCATTTAGTATGCTGTACTAAGGCCAACAACTGTGCCAAGTTTGGAAGAAATTGGTGCAGCGGTTACCAAGATATACACATGTAACCATAAGTGGGCGTGGCTACGCCCATTTTCCAAAAATTTATAATATTCATGTTTTCCGTCTGAAACTCATTGTAATTATCAATTTTGAGTGAATTATCTTCAGTAGTTACTAAAATATCGCAGTTTTCGTATTTCTTAAAATTACCGTCCGTCCCACGCCCAAAAAAAGTTCACGTACCAAGTTTCGTTAAGATATCTCAATTTTTACTCGAGTTATCGTGTGCACAGACGGACGGACGGACGGACAGACACTCACCGCTTAATCGATTTCTCTTTTCATTCTGATCATTTATGTATACATTTGTCTATATCTATCTCGATTCGTTTTGCCTGTTACAAACAACCGTTATGTGAACAAAGTTATAATACCCTTGTGCACAAGTGCGCTCGGGTATAAAAACAACACCAACGCACTTTGACTCCAAGCAGCAAACGGAATCAAAATAGAAACGTATGGCGAGAAAGTGCTCGTCCTCAACATCGGGCTACGGCAACTGATCCGTTGGGTATTTCACATAGCTAACGTGTCTTACCCCATCATCAGTGCAGATTTGATCCATGAATTTGGGCTAATAGTGGACCTCAAATGCGGTCGCTTAATGGACCCTAACTCAGGATCACATAGCATAGGCTCGTATGCCACCGCTCCTGTCACAGCCGTCACAGCCCTCACCGAGGTTAACAAATTTACGACTATCTTCAAGGATCTCCCGGAGCTGCTCGGCAATCCTTCCAGCCGCACGACAACCAAGCATGCCGTGAAGCATTTTATACCAACCACCGGGCCGCCAAGTGTTCAACGCGTCCGTCAATTATCCCCTGAGCACCTCAAAGTGGCCAAGAAAGAATTGGAACTCATGGTCCAGTTGGGACATGCCAGACCTTCAAACAGCCCCTGGGCCAGCCCTCTGCACATGGCGAGGAAAAATAATGGCGATTGGAGACCATGTGGAGACTACCGTAGGCTCAACGAGAAAACCATTCCCGACCGGTACCCAATATCGCTTCTCCGCGACTATTCCACGATTTTAGCAGGGAAAAGCATATTCTCCACCAATCACCTCCGACGTGCGTTCTATCATATCCCGGTGGCAGAGGAAGACATACCAAAGACTGCTGCAATAACCCCGTTCGGGTTATTCAAATTCGTTAGCATGCCGTTGGGTCTCCGTAACGCGCCGCAATCGTTTCAACGCTTCATCAATGAAGCACTCACTGGCTTCGATTTTGCCTACGCTTATATCGACGACCTCCTCATAGCATCGAGTAACGAGCAGCAGCACGTACAACACCTCCGCTTATTGTTTCTACGGCTTAGCCAATACGGCCTTTGCGTTAATGCGAAAAAATGCGTTTGGGATCAGCCGAAGTCGATTTTTTGGGTTATCGCATTTCAGCGCTCGGATCAGAACCGCTTCCGAACAGAGTCCAGGCACTACGGGATTTTCCAAAGCCTAAAACAATTTTAGAGCTGAGAAGATT
>NW_023461722.1:18744-23700 GCF_013731165.1 Rhagoletis pomonella
AGTGCCTTGGTAATGGCGAATTCGTAAGGATCTATTGATTGCATTATAAACATTTTCATTTATTTGTTAAACATACAAATACATTACAACCCGGTCCTATGGACGCTAGAAGCGCGAATTCATATAAGGTGGTGTTACCGGAAAATGAATAAATAAATTATATGTATATCAAAAAATTAATAAGATGAAATGAAATTATTGTTTGATTTTTAACCAAACCTATGTATGTAACTCAATCGCCTAATGGTTTGCCGAACCGTAAACAT
Source organism: Rhagoletis pomonella (assembly GCF_013731165.1). Taxonomy (NCBI): domain Eukaryota; kingdom Metazoa; phylum Arthropoda; class Insecta; order Diptera; family Tephritidae; genus Rhagoletis; species Rhagoletis pomonella. The sequence goes on from NW_023461722.1 coordinate 19,011, forward strand.
ATGTTTACACATCCAATTTCGTGAGTAGGTACCTGGTTACTCACACCTTTTTTAAGAAGTTTCACTTCTATCATGTGTACGGTGTTACACACGCATTTTTTTTATTTTACAAATATAAGGTTCTTAGCTTACACCGCTGTTTTTGTTTGCACATGTAAATCAGCTGATCGTTTGACACTTTTCACGAACTTATAGGGAAAAACTCTGGACTTACAGGTCTCTTCTGCATGTTACCGAAGGTTTTGTGACCGGAAAATTTTTTTACCAAAAAATGTTACCACTTCTTGTCACCGCGATTCTAGGTACGTTGGTAATGCAGTGAAAATATTCAGCAATTCAGCTATGAAGATTTGTGGAAACTCCTGTATTGCATATTTCACGGGGCAATGTTTTGTTACCAGCTTATGAGATGGTAACCAAATTTACCGGTTACAAGAGAGCACAGAATGCGAAAAAGGTTTAAAAATTGACAGACACTTTAATTACCGTTAGCAAAATTTATGTTACCAGCGCAGAATACTACACAGTTACAGGTCTATTCTGCACGTTACCGATGATTTTGTAACCGGAAAATTTTATTACCAAAAAATGTTACCAGTTCTTGCCACCGCGATTCTAGGTACGTTGGTAATGCAGTAAAAATATTCAGCAATTCAGCTATGAAGAATTGTGCAATTTCTGGCATTGCATATTTCACGGGAGCAATACTTTGTTACCAGCTTATGAGATGGTAACAAAAATTACCGGTTACAAGAGTACACAGAATGCGAAAAAGGTTTAAAATTTGACAGGAACTTTATTTACCCGGTTACAAACTTTTCATTACCAGCGCAGAATACACTTGTTACTCTCTGAAAAGTGTTCCCATGTGAAGGTTTTATGTCAATAGGAACGACTGCCTGTAAGTTCTGACTAAATCCTGTAACAAGACTGCTATTGGAACATACTATATTTGAAGGACCGCGACGATAACCTAAATTCGCCAGTAACACCTTGTATAATGTTACGATTATCCTTCAAACCTTGAGGGATTTCCTAAATATCATCCGGCTATCGCTGGATTGTTAAAGAAATGCTAACGATGACCAAATTGTAGTACAATTAACTTTATTGTACAACAAACAATTTACAATACTCGCTAATACAGTAAAAACACTTTACAATACTTGTTAAAGCAATAACAATGCTTAACTAAACTTGTTAACACAATTAAACTTCCCTGCAAAAATCGTTGGACCATGTAGTCTATTTGTAGTAAATTGGAGTACTTACAAAAGTATTCCTCTGTCAAGCTGTAGCGGACAAACTCGTGTCTCTGCGCCAGCTTATTGTTTGTTATCCGATCACTGCTCGTGTTTTAACGAAATGTGATTGAAGTTGAGCATTTGAAAGCACATTTGCATGTCTGGCTGTAGCTGAACGTGTAGAGATGCTCGCTGTTAGTTCTTAGCTCCCAGCATGTTCGGGTTCGAATGCGTCAGAGGCAACACGTAATTTTTAATTTTTGTCTTGGTTTTTATTAATTTCGAAAAAGCATTTGAGAAGTGAAGAACAAAAGCGTGTACAAACGAAAATATATAACAGCAATGCCATTGTTAATATGTTGTAGTAGTTTTGTACTACTCTAATGTAATGCAGGGATGGAGTATATGGTCCTGCCCTAGGACATCGGAATGTTAATTGTCCCATATTCTTTATATGAATTGTGGTTAATTTTGGAGTACTCCTTGGTCCTTAGAGTGTACTCTTCATACGCATGCATGGAGTAGTCGCGATTTTCGCAGGGTTATAGCTTGCTTATTCGCAACTCACTTTACTGGTAGCTTCCTGACTTGTAACTAACTCAAGCCCAAAATACAATAACGCAGTGGCAGTGGCAGTGGCAGTTTTTCGAAATCAGCTGTTTTTTAGAAAGTGTGGTGTCCAATGAAGCGACTCACAATACAGCAGTGGCAGCTGGCAGTACTGCTCAGTTTAGCCCAAATTCTAAATTCACTGCCACTGCCTTCATCGCAGTAAACTTCGCATGCAGAATTTGACATAAATGAAACGCAGCCAACATCTGTTGATGTCACTGAAGCCTAAAAGGCAACAACAAAAATGTAAACAAACAAAAGGGAATGTCAAAAAAAATCAGTCACTGACAACGCCGTATTGTGTTTTCTACGGCAGTGACTGCCAATATTAGCAGCTGATTTTAAAAACTGTCACTGCCACTGCCACTGCGCTATTGTATTTTGGCCTTCACTCAGGTGTCTGGTGGAGCCCTTATATACCTGCGCTCGCACTCATGGCAACTCCAGAACGTTCTGAAGTTCATCGCTCTTTCTCTTTCTCTCGCTGTTCGCACTGTTCATCCACTTGACGATTTCTCATTGTGGAACATTCTACGTCATTCCTCGAACATTCTGCTTATTTCTCGTTGTTCGCTTTGTGTTGCCGCAGTATTCGCCACAATAAATTCCCCTTGATTCTGTAATTTTCTCGTTCGCTTTGCCGTATTATTCGCCACAATATTTTCGTTCAATCGTAGTCGTTAATATTTTCATGGTAGAAAAGGCAAAGCATTCCCTATTTGCTACTGGGATTGTGTGCGGGAACGAAAGGCTCTTTTTTCCAGCACCTACTACTGGCTGATAGCACTGGGTTTACAAAAACAAAATAACGTACGAAAATTGCGAACTGACGAAGCAATGAGCTTGGCGTGAATACGGCTATTGTTGTATTTTCGTTAAACACCATTATCGGTAACGTAAGAAAATGTAACCCTGCAACAACGTTATTCACAGCTGCTCTTCTCAATGAGAGAAATTAAACAATAGATTTGGTTAATTTATTTAATTGGACGAATATAGTACTTCATTTGCGATAAGCGTATTATATACCCGGAGCTTGCGTAATCTCCCGTCAAGACGCACTTATAATTATCAACAATGGACTTCACGGACAAAGTGGTGCTAATCACGGGAGCCAGTTCTGGCATTGGAGCCTGTACTGCCGTAAAATTTGCCAAATTAGGAGCCCTGCTCGCACTGAATGGACGTAATGCAGAGAACCTACAAGCTGTTGCAGAACAGTGTGCCGCTGTTGGCAAAGAACCTTTCCTGGTTGTCGGAGATATTTCTAAGGAAGCTGACGTGGAAAATGTTTGGCAAGAAACTTTAAAAAAATACAACAAACTGGACGTATTAGTCAACAATGCTGGCATCATCGAAATAGGTAGTATTGAAAATACCAACCTGGTACAATACGATCGTGTGATGAACACAAATCTACGTGCTGTGTATCACCTAACAATGTTGGCCGTTCCGGAGCTCATTAAATCGAAAGGAAATATTGTTAACGTTTCAAGCGTAAATGGTATACGTTCTTTTCCTGGAGTTTTGGCATATAATATCTCTAAAATGGGCTTAGATCAATTTACGCGATGTATCGCCCTAGAACTGGCCCCAAAAGGTGTACGCGCAAACTGTGTTAATCCTGGTGTCATAGTGACTAATATACATAAACGCGGCGGCATGGATGAAGAGACGTATCAAAAGTTCTTGGAACATTCAAAAACAACTCACGCTTTAGGTCGTGCTGGCACTGTGGATGAAGTTGCAAATGCTATCGCCTTTTTATCCAGTGACTTGGCTTCGTTCACAACTGGTACGAGTTTGTCAGTAGACGGTGGTCGACATGCTATGTGCCCTCGATGAGGTGACCAATTATTCAGAACAAATACAACGGCGCATTTACATATGTATATACACTTTATGGCTAGATAAATTGTTATTTTATGAATATACTTCGTTATTTAAAATACAAATACTGCATCTACTAAATTATCCACAAGTTAGTTTTGTAAATTCAGATAGAACTTTAGCTGTATTTGCACGTTCAAAACACTCACAGGTTATCAAAAATCACTCAAATCAAAAACTAAAAACGATGCACCGCAAAGTAAAAACAATAGTTGTGTTTGTTTACTCATTTCTAGTTAAATCCAGGAAAAGTGTTACGAATTTTCATGTTTTGGCGTCTTCGTTCGCAAAAACTTGCAATGTAGGGGAAATTTGAGAGAGCGAAAAATGACAGTTCAAGTTGCAAGTTTTTACTGGATAAATTTTTACTTGTAAGAATTTGCCTGTACGAAAAACAGCTGATCGCATGGTGCTGGTTGAACTACTAAGAAAACGTGTCGGTTTTTATTGTTGAATTTCACAAAATAAACTTGTGTTTTATTAGGAATGTGCTGCAAATAAACAACAAATTTATCAGCTGTTCATGAAACTTGCAAATTATTAGGTGCAATCCCGTATTCCTCGGACTCGAACCGAGTACGGAATCGATTTCCAGTAAAATCTGACTGAATAGACAAAATAAGCAAAAATTTACATCCAAAATTTGGAGGTTATGTTGAAGTTGACAGAAGTTACCATTTTTTACTAGAAAGCGATCCCGTACTTTCCAATGTTACTCTCTCGCTCTGAGCGAATTTTTAGTTTTTGACAGTTTTACTAGTCCGAGTCCGAGGAATACGGGATTGCACCTATTACTGGATTTGCGTTCGCGTACTTTTTTGGTAATTTTCTATGAGCGAATTCTTAGTGCTCTGTCACACGGTCAGTGATAATCACGATATTTGGATCGCGATCCATATTGATGGATCGCGCACGAATGCTACATGTTCAATATATATCGCGTC
>NW_023461723.1:0-23695 GCF_013731165.1 Rhagoletis pomonella
ATCGTTAAATCGTCTGCGATATTCGCCATCACCAACGCGTAAAGGTCCGTAAATCTTTCGCAGAATCTTTCTCTCGAAAACTCCAAGAGCCGCCTCATCAGATGCTTTCATTGTCCATGCTTCCGTGCCATACACCAGCACAGACATGATGAGTGACTTATAGAGTGTGATCTTTGTACGACGAGAGAGGACTTTACTTCTCAATTGCCTACTCAGACCAAAGTAGCACTTGTTGGAAAGAGTGATTCTCCGTTGGATTTCAAGGCTGACATTATTATTGGTGTTAATGCTGGTTCCCAAATAAACGAAGTCGTCTACTTTTTCAAACTTGTAACTGTCAACAGTGACGTGGGTGCCAAGACGCGTATGCTCTGACTGTTTGTGTGCTGACAGGAGATACTTCGTTTTGTCCTCGTTCACCACCAGACCCATTCGCTTTGCTTCTCTATCCAATCCCGAGAAGGCAGAACAGACGTAGCCCTTGTTTTTACCGATGATATCGATGTCGTCGGCATACACCAGCAATTGTACGCTCTTATAAAGTATTGTGCCTGAGCGGTTCAGTTCTGTGGCTCTTATTATCTTCTCCAACATAAGATTAAAGAAATCACACGAAAGGGAGTCCCCTTGTCTGAAACCTCGTTTGGTATCAAACGGCTCGGAGAGGTCCTTCCCTATTCTGACGGAGCTGGTGGTATTGCTCAACGTCATTTTACACAGCCGTATTAGTTTCGCGGGGATACCAAATTCAGACATCGCGGCATAAAGGCAACTTCTTTTCGTGCTGTCGAAAGCGGCTTTGAAATCGACAAATAGATGGTGTGTGTCGATCCTATTCTCGCGGGTCTTTTCCAAGATTTGTCGTATTGTGAATACTTGATCTATGGTGGATTTTCCAGGCCTAAAGCCACACTGATAAGGTCCAATCAGCTCGTTGACGGTGGGCTTCAGTCTTTCGCACAATACGCTCGATAAGACCTTGTAACCTATGCTTAGAAGGCTAATTCCGCGGTAGTTGGCGCGTATGACGAGGTCGCCTTTCTTGTGGATTGGGCAGAGCACACTTAAATTCCAGTCGTCGGGCATGCGTTCATCTGACCATATTCTGCATACGAGCTGATGCATGCACCTCATCAGCTCCTCGCCGCCGTACTTGAATCGCTCGGCTGGCAGGCCGCCAGCTCCAGCAGCTTTGTTGTTTTTCAGCCGCGTAATCGCTATTCGTACCTCGTCATAGTCAGGCGGTGGGACAGCTACTCCATCATCATCGACTGGGGACTCGGGCTCGTCTTCCTCACTACTGCTACCATTCAGTAGGTTATAAAAGTGTTCCCTCCACAATTTAAGTATATTCTGGACATCGGTCACTAGGTCGCCATTGTTGTTCTTACAGGAGTTCGCCCCGGTCTTGAAACCTTCCGTAAGTCGCCTAAACCTCTGGTAGAATTTTCGGGCGTTCTTCCTGTCGGCCAACATCTCAAGCTCTTCGCACTCACGTATTTCGGCCTCTCTCTTCTTATTGCGGCAAATACGTCTCTCTTTCTTCTTCAGTTCCCTATAACGGTCCCACATGGCTCGCGTTGCGCCCGATCGCAGCGTGGCCCTGTAGGAGGCATCTTTTTTCTCTGCGGCTTCTTGACATTCCTCATCGTACCAGTTGTTCTTTCGGGCTCGCTGAAATCCAACTACTTCTTCGGCGGCGGTACTTAATGATCGGGAAATGTGGTTCCACTGCTCGCGTACGTCGGATTGTTGAAGAATGCTCTCAGAGAGCAGGTGTGTGAGTCGAGTGGCGAATAAATTGGCCGTCTGTTGTGATTGCAGCTTTTCGACGTTAAGCTTTCCTTGCATTGTTGGGCGCACATTTTTTGCTGCACAGAGGCGGGTGCGTATCTTGGCTACAACAAGATAGTGGTCCGAGTCGATGTTTGGCCCTCGGAGTGTACGTACGTCCAAAACGCTTGAAGCATGCCTTCCGTCTATCACAACATGATCGATTTGGTTTCTCGTTTTTCGATCTGGAGACAGCCATGTAGCTTGGTGGATGTTCTTATGCTGGAACCTAGTACTACATATTACCATATTTCGGGCCCCGACAAAGTCGTTCAGCCTCAGTCCGTTATCGGACGTTTCGTCGTGGAGGCTGAATTTTCCTTGCCCACCTTGGCATTAAAATCGCCAAGCACGATTTTGACATCGTGTCGGGGGCAGCGCTCATATGTACGTTCCAAGCGCTCATAGAAGAGATCCTTGGACGCCTCATCCTTCTCTTCCGTCGGGGCATGGGCGCAGATGAGCGAGATGTTGAAGAATCTAGCTTTGATGCGGATTGTGGCTAGACGTTCGTCCACCGGGGTGAACGCCAGTACTCGGCGACGGAGTCTCTCTCCTACCACGAATCCAACACCGAATTTGCGCTCCTTTACGTGGCAACTGTAGTAGACGTCGCAAGGCTTCACGCTTACTTTACCTTGCCCCGTCCATCGCATTTCTTGGATGGCGGTGATGTCAGCCTTTGTCTTCCCGAGGACATCAACCAGCCGGGCAGAGGCACCTTCCCCATTAAGGGTCCGGATATTCCAGGTGCATACCCTTAAATCATAGTCCTTTATACGTTTGCCGTGGTCGTCATCAGAAAAAGGGGGTCTCATCCGAGGCTGTTTGCTTCTTTTCATTGGGCGGGGTTTTAACGTGGCCGGACCCAAACCCTGCGCCCGCGAAGTTTTACGCCTTCTCACTTTAGCTCGCTCCCAAACGGGTGTTTGGTTGCTACCCAGAGGATACGTGGATATAAATATCCGGTCAACAAACTAAATCATAATAATAATTTTTTAATTGATGGCGGATTTTAAATCAATAACATGACCGTGACGTTGCTCATATCTCTCTATCAAACAGCAAATTTGATATGTTTCTACGCACTTCTAACACATATTTTTCTTCTTCCAGCGATAAGTGTCCGTGCCCAACAGCAACGGAAATTATATGCAAAATAACCCTTTCCCACTGAGAGGAGCACACATCTACAAAAAATAAACCACCTGTTCTGTTTTGTGGGTTATTTTTTCCCTTAAATAGTGACGGTTATTTTGGGACACTTTCAAAGTGTTGGCGGTTATTTTCGACCTCAGCAAATATTTCATCCACGGGCCAGAGATAATATCCCACGCTTTATTACTTATCCGTTAATTGTCAGAAGAAGCTCTAGAGGCGGGAAATAAAGATTTTAAGAGCTTCAGAGAACATTTTTCTCGCAAGTGCAACAGAAAAAAGACGAATGAAGATATATTCAATAGACTTTTGATTAGTTCCGACCCTGTGGTATCAAGTATGAGAAAACTACCCCAAAAAAAATTGCAGGATTTGCCGAAAGTTGTTAATTATGGAGCCTTATAGCGATGATGCAGATGTTGATAGTGATGACCAGGGATTGGATTTTTAGGACCTAAGAACCTATAAAAAGGCAAAATAAAATAATGAAATAGGCCGGAAAACGCAAAATAAAATAGCGAAAAAGGCAGGAAAAGGCACTAGCTATTGCAAAAAAGGCGAAAAAAGGCAAAACAAAATAGCGAAAAAGGCAGGAAAAGGCACAGGTATTGCAAAAAAAGCAAAATAAGGCACTAAAAAAAGACAGAAAATACGAAGAACAATCAAAAAATACATTTATTTTAGAAATTCTTATATTACAAGTAAAAAGAGAAAAACTATGAACTGAATATGAAAAATTTGTACTTTGAATCTTTGACTGTTTTATCCTTTCGAGTTTCTAACTCATAAAACTTTAAGCTGAATAGTTGTAGTATCATTGAACCACAAGATGCATTTTGAAGTTTTCTGGCAGCATTTTCATTAGATTTTCGCGAAGAAAAGCCTTGAATGAACTAAATGTGCGCTCGACGTAAGTTGATACAAGTGCAGCCCAATTTAAAAATGGAACGTTTGAAACGTTCATATTATCAGGAATCCTCGCTCTTTACAATTTTATCCACATCCCTTATTGTTTTCAAGCCTACGTTAGCTGAGAAAACGGCTTTGAATTTTTCCAACACCAATTTGGCAAGAGGTCCCTGCGCTTCTATAAGCCGCATGGGCATGTGTATATTTTTTAATCTTAAAAAAAATTTTAAAGTCTATAGTCACTTTTTTAAAGGTAGAAAAGGCAAAAAAGGCAAATATCTTAAAAAAGCCAAAAAAAAGGCAAATATCTTAAAAAAGGAAAAAAAGGCAACATCAAATGTGTATATATGGAATCAAGGAAAGCTAAATCGTGGACAACCTTAATCGAATATACTCTATCTCTTTAGCATAAAAAAGGCAATTTCCATAAAAACCGTTCTCTGGTGATGACAATGACGCCAGCAAAGATTATGATTATTTTTATTAAAGGCTATATATTCTTAATTGCTTTCTAGGCTTAACAAAAACATGTAGATAACTGTTGAAGAGAAAATTTGTACAATTCGTATTCATTATCATATAAAAAATTACCTAAAAAGGTAATGATGTGGGTGATGTTGATGATGAAAATAGTAATGAAAATAATGATGAGGATAATTATTAGAATGATAGAACAGGAGTTTAACTTGTAATTAATGATGAATAGGATTTTAACAAATTCTTCTTCTTCTTCTTTATTAGTTCTTCTTTATTGGCGCTGTAACCGCCTAAGCGATTTTGCCGAGTCCAGAACAGCACGCCAGACACTTCTTTTCTGTGCTAACTGACGCCAATTGGAAAGGCCCAGTGAAGCCAAGTCCTTCTCCACCTGGTCTTTCCAACGCAGAGGGGGCCTTCCTCTTCCTCTGTTACCAGCTTCGCGGCCGCCTTGAATATTTTCAGAGCAGGAGCGTTTCTGTCCATTCGAACGACATGGCCAAGACAGCGGAGCCGCTGAATTTTAATTCGCTGCACTATGTCTATATCGTTGTAAAGCTCATACAGCTCATCGTTAAATCGTCTGCGATATTCGCCATCACCAACGCGTAAAGGTCCGTAAATCTTTCGCAGAATCTTTCTCTCGAAAACTCCAAGGCCGCCTCATCAGATGCTTTCATTGCCCATGCATCCGCGCGATACACCAGCACAGGCATGATGTGGGACTTATAGAGTGTGATCTTTGTACGACGATAGAGGGCTTTACTTCTCAATTGCCTACTCAGTCCAAAGTAGCACTTGTTGACAAGAGTGATTCTGCGTTGGGTTTCAAGGCTGACATTATTATTGGTGTTAATGCTGGTTCCCAAATAAACGAAGTCGTCTACTTTTTCAAACTTGTAACTGTCAACAGCGACGTGAGTGCCAAGACGCGTATGCTCTGACTGTTCGTGTGATGACAGGAGATACTTCGTTTTGTCCTCGTTCATCACCAGACCCAATCCCGAGAAGGCAGAACAGACGTAGCCCTTGTTTTACCGATAATATCGATGTCGTCGGCATACGCCAGCAATTGTACGCTCTTGTAAAGTATTGTGCCTGAGCGGTTCAGTTCTGCGGCTCTTATTATCTTCTCCAACATCATATTAAAGAACTCACACGAAAGGGAGTCCCCTTGTCTGAAACCTCGTTTGGTATCAAACGGCTCGGAGACGTCCTTCCCTATTCTGACGAAGCTGGTGGTATTGCTCAACGACATTTTACAGCCGTATTAGTTTCGCGGGGATACCAAATTCAGAAATCGCGGCATAAAGGCAACTTCTCTTCGTGCTGTCGAAAGCGGCTTTGAAATCGACAAATAGATGGTGTGTGTCGATCCCGTTCTCGCGGGTCTTGTCCAAGATTTAGCGTATTGTGAATACTTGATCTATGGTGGATTTTCCAGGCCTAAAGCCACACTGATAAGGTCCAATCAACTCGTTGACGGTGGGCTTCAGTCTTTCGCACAATACACTTGATAAGACCTTATAATCTATGCTTAGAAGGCTGATTCCGCGGTAGGTGGCGCGTATGGCGGGGTCGCCTTTCTTGTGGATTGGGCAGAGCACACTTAAATTCCAGTCGTCCGGCATGCGTTCATCTGACCATATTCTGCATATAAGCTGATGCATGCACCTCATCAGCTCCTCACCCGCCGTACTTGAATAGCTCGGCTGGCAGGCCGTCAGCACCAGCAGCTCTGTTGTTTTTCAGCCGAGTAATCGCTATTCGTACCTCGTCATAGTCAGGCGGTGGGACAGCTACTCCATAATCATCGACTGGGGACTCGGGTTCGTCTTCTTCACTACTTTCAGCGCTGCTGCCATTCAGTAGGTTGTAAAAGTGTTCCCTCCACAATTTAAGTATATTCTGGACATCGGTTACTATTATTATTATTTTTTAACAAATTATCATTAATAATAAAAAATATTTATGGGAGTAAAAACTAAATTTTAACTTTTCTCGCTCTATGGTAACGCCTTAAAAACCTACGTAAAAAAAAATCGCTCTAAACTATTTTCGGATTTGTCTTTTTTTAAATTCATTTGGTGCTAGCTATACATATACATAAAAATATTTTAAATTAAATGAACGTATGAATTGATCTCCACTTTCAGGGTCGATTACCCCACTGTGTGTCGTTTGCCACAGACGGCGAGCGGCTCATATGTGATTTTGTCGTGGTAGCGTAAAGCTGATTAGCAAAGACGCGGATGATACAACTGCAATGCCTTTAAGTTAGCTTTTTTTTATGTATTTGTTACTTAAATTTATTTATATTTTACTTGTATGTTAGCTTGTTAGGTTAGCTTGTTAATATATAAATCGATATCCGGAGGACTGGCTGCTGAACAGCGGTCTTAGCGATTAAAGATGTCAATAAAAACCGATTACTCAACATAATTCAGATGACTAGAAATTTAGATGGAAGTTTATTTACAGTGTATAGAATATGAATTCAAGGTTGTCTGCCAATTCTTATGGTCTTAAATTACTGCCAGCCCATGTTGCAAATGCATTGTTGCAACCATAACTCAACATACTTTAGATGGGCTGTCCTTATCAGAGGACATTATTAGTATTATAAATAGATGAAATGTCTACAGCCAGCCCCTTCTGATGGTCTTAAAGTACTGCCAGCCCATGTTGAAAGTGAATTCTTGCAACTATAAGTCACCATACTTCCGCTTTGTTAGGTGGCAGTTGCAAACAAATGTATTCTATTTTATATTACTGATGTTATAAAGTACCTAAATTTTTTTTACTAATACCACGTTTCTAAATATATGCTTTTAAGATGTTTGCTATATAATTATACACTGTTTAATTCATTATAACATTGAAAGATTTTTTCAACACCGCGCACAGTGTCCAATTTTTGGAAAACCCTGGCCAAAAGTCCAAAAAAAAATTGGTGCATTCGTATGCATAACCATCTTATATTGTTAGGAGGGCTCTACTGCGTATCGTTATGAGACAACAAGTCGATTCTCTTAAGGCATTTAGTGATACCGGAGATCGAAGTGACTGTTGCTAGCAATTCGCTCTAAACTTTTCGTAAATTAGAGTTTTCGTCGTTGGTAAAATCGTGGTATTATCTTAAAAAAAATAACAGTTTTCAAGCATCCGCTCATGGATATTGTAATCTAGAGTATGTAAAACATGTTTTTTCATTGTCACGCCATCTAAAAACTGACGTAAGACATAGATGTTCACGGATTGATTTTTTTTTGTTTACTCATTATGATGGATTAGGAAAATAGTTACGAGAGTGGTCGAGGTGAGCGGTCTAATTTTCTTTTTCATATATATTGAAGTTTTTCCCATCCACCTTGGTTAAAACCACCTGCCACAAGCCGCCACTGTAGTTTTGACATCAGTTTTTATACGCGATTCTTAATTTTCTTATGTTTAAAAGATTTAAGTTATGAAAAAAAATATTTCTGTCAAGATTTTGATGTTTTAAAGATTGGATGTTTTTAGAATTTAAATGATGTCAGAAAGTACCTCTCATTATTGAATGGGCATCCCTGCCAATTGGGTAACTTTCCGAAGAAACCCAAGAGTCAGGGAATAAGGATATTAAAAAATATCGGCTGCTTGTATCCTCGGCCCCTGTCATTTCAAGTTTACGTTTAAACCCACAAAAAAAAATCATAAACTGTCGTCAGATGCCATTAAATTATTATCAACTGCTGTAAATGCGGATGCGGAATTGCCATCAGTAAATATAGATACGAGCTTGGATACTTCAGATGACTGCGAGTCTGACGGTGTATAAGATTGTTATCTTAAAAATATATTCCTGTCCCAACAAATATGTATGTCTTGTTTATTGATTCATTCAAAATCCCGCAGTTCCCGTGTAAATTTGAACATCAAGATTTTTAGAAACAAACATTAGGACCTCGTTAGTGTTTGTCCGAGCTTATCTTCCGATTTGTGGCGTGCGCCTTAATGTTGGCGCACAAAGGGGAGGGACCAACAGTTTTACGCCGAATCCGAACGGGGATTTTATTTTACGAGAAGCTGTTCTTCGTGGCTGACCTCTCGGGGGTTTGCCATTGCCTGCCAAAGGGCGACTTTATTACAAAAAACTTGTTTGTTTCTTATTTTTTTAAGTTGGTTGTTGTTTTTGTTTCCAAGCGATGCTCGCAAACCACGCTACAAACGACGAGCATGCTCGCTGAAAATCAAATTTTTTTCATTTTTTGCGAGCATGCTCGTGAACCGCCCTACAAATGACAAACATGCACCGCAAGCCGAGCATGTGCGCGCATATGTTCGTCGTGTGTAGCCACTGTCACGTAACAACAAACACAGAATTCGTGGAAACATAATACGCAAAATGTGCACGGACCATGATGCAATAATACAAGGTGTTATCAGTTGGCAACTTCTCGCTCTAATTCCGCCATATTGACTGCCTTACGTGAAACAGTAGCTCTGATCCAGTACTCCATGAACTTACAGGATTTTACACGAACTTGCAGGAAGTTACAGGAAAAATGTTCCCGTACTCCAAAATCCTCCAAAATCCTGTAAACGAAAGCGACTTTTGGAGAGTTGTGTAGAGAATGAAGTTGCAAGATTTTACCCGAACTTTTTCTTCTGGTAAAATCATGAAAAGTGTCAAGCAATCACTGGTTGACGTTTTTACAGGAAAAATGTTTTTTTTTCCCCGTACTTTTTGTTGTTACTCACTTTTTACTCTCACTTCAGAGAGTAATTTTGCTGTTTGACAGTTTTACAGGAGTTTTCACGAAAAGTATTGGATCAGAGCTAATGTTACTTCTTTAACTATTCTTTGAACATTAATATAGTTGAATGTGGTTTTTATTTTTTCTCAGTATACACACTTTGTTTTCTTAAAAAGGTATTTTATATTATTTTATTTAATTTCATAACGAATATACTATAAAAAAGCAAATTTTGTTTAGGAGAAAATGTGAAATTTTCTATTTTTCCCCCATATGGGGATTCATTTCTTCCCGTTTTTCTTCTCATCCTATTGAGCTAAGGCAGTGTCAAATCGAGCTGTCACAACTGATACCACCTTGTATTATTGCGTCATGTGCACGGACCTCGACTTTCAGTTGGCTTACAACAACATGACTGTCGCTCACTTTGGCTTAATTACCACAAACACAGCAAAACAAGCGAAACAAGCGCTGACTCAGCAAAAACGAACGGGACAAAAATCGATCGACATTGGGCTCGTTCATACATAAGACCACAGAATAAACAGTATACAGAAGACGCACCACATACAAATTTATTTTTCTTCGGCGGACGTAATATTACAACCCGGACCAGAGAAGAGGAGTTAACATCACGTCCACTATGAATAACATAAAGTTAACATCTCGCCACAAACACACGTCGTGATCAGCATTGCCGCGAGCTTGAAAAATATGTATCAGTTGCCAAGCAGAAAAAGTATCAAAAGCAAACAAAACTGTTGTTTGTTAAACTATTATTTAAAAAAACAAATAATAAATACAGTTTTATAATTAAATCCATATTTATAAAAAAATTTATATTTCTTGCTTCTGTCTGCTTATTCCCATAACGAACAAGTAAGAAAGTCTAAGTTCGGGCGGAGCCGGACATTAAATACCTGGCGCAAGTATTAAATATATGTTTTCCACCTTTCCGAAAGCTACTGCTACATGATAAGCCCCGGGTCTATAAATTTTAAGGAAATTAGCGTCCTTAAATTTCGAAATATTGAAATTTCAAGCATTTCTGAAATTTACCGTTATATGAAAAGCGGCCGTAGTTTTAGCCCGATTTCAACAATTTTCAACGGTTTGCTTTTATGTGGCAAGCACAATAACCGTACCGAGTTTGGTACAAATTGGTAGAACGGTTACCGAGATACATATATGTGATCATAAGTGGGCGGTGCCACGCCCATTTTCCAAAATTTTATCACAAATATATTTCTGTGTTAAAAATTGTTGCAACCATCAATTTTGAAAAAAATTGCTTTAATATTTACTGATTTAACGAGGAATTTGTATTTTTCTAAATTACCGTTATATGGGATGTGGACGTGGTTATTGTCCGATTTTAAAAGTTTTCGGCCATTTGGTATGCTGTACCAGGACCAACAACTAAGCCAAGTTTGGAAGAAATTGGGCGGACGGAAGACAGTTACCGCTTAATCGGTAACGGGCGGACGGACGGACGGACGGACAGACAGTTACCGCTTGTTCGATTTCTCTTTTCATTCTGATCATTTATGTATACATTTGCGCTCGGGTATAAAAACAAACTTATAGGGCCCCTACACCACACAAAATCCTTGCGCAACCCGAGACTTGTACAAGTCAATATTGTGGAAATTACTACAGCATAAAATTGCGAAAACCTTATTTTGAAGAAACGTTGCTCAAGTAAATATGTGCAAGAATATGAATGTGTGTTGTATATTTTGATAGCTTCAGCATTACAAACGAAAAAAAAAAATAAAAATAAAAATTCTACGCTTTTATCCATCTATCGCCATACGCAGCACAAATTGTTGTACAATCACCCTATTCTGGTTGCCGTAAGTCGTTCGCTGAATTATGTCGTAAATAAAAACATTAACGGCAGATTTTCAACACTTCTTCATTTCGAAGAGATAATAGGAATAAAAATTTGTAGTGTATTATGTCACTTGTTGCCTCATAACGCCAATGAAAATATCAAATTTCAACGAACTACTGTCGTTTCGACAATGGGAATAGGGCCGAATAACACAAGCATGAGCAAAATATCAAAATAATTTTTATTTTAGCGCAATAACTGTGCAACTTTGTACAAACGACCCCATACACCACACAAACGACCGACGCAAGCGCAAGTGGTTCCGGGACCCTATAACAGCGGCGTGAGCAACGAAATTTCGGGTTTTGTTTCCCTTATAAGAGTTACCAAATCAATCTTATAAATATCTATATATAAATTGTGAGACTTTAAATAACAAGAAAAAAATATTTACCTTTAGACTAGTAATACTATTCATAGTTTTCAAAAATTCATTTCTGCGAGTCGAAAGTATCAAAATACGGCATTTAGGAACAAAAAAGTAGCAGATATTACAATTTAGAAAAAAAGTATTAAAAGTTATACAATTGTATCAAAACGGCAACGCTGATCGTGATGGAAAGCGAACATGATTTAATAATATTGTATTATAATCAGGGATGCCGTTTGGATCTAAAGAGATCCAATTGGATACATTTTTAGACGAATTTTTGCGAGATACTTATTTTTTCCGGTCAGTATAAATGTGGATACTTTTTTAAATAGGCCAAAATTTTATATTTCCTTTAAAGTTTTTTTCGTTCAAAAATCGATTTTCATTAAAGATGGTAGAAAACATTACGTTTTCTAAACGTATAAAGAATCGCTACTTAAGCGTGAAATTAAAGCATTTTATTTTTTGTGAACGAAGCAATGAACATATGAAGAGATCTCACCAAAATAGGTATAAGCGCTATTGCTTTAATTAGCTTAAAATGATGCTTTAAGCAAGATCTTAATATACATATCGTCGTTTAAAGTACAAAACCGCGAATCAACAAAATGCAAAACCGTGTATCAAGATAATGCAAAACCGCGTATGTGACGTTGCATAAATTATTTTCTATAGAGTAAAAACACTTATATTTCAAAATGGCGATACGCGGTTTTGTACTTTAAATGACGATATATATAAAGTAAATTATACTCTTTCTGTAGTAATCTCTTTCATATCACATATTTTCATAGAAGATTTCAATGTAGTTTAAAAAACTAAATCTGATTTATTTAAGGAAACTTTTATGAATTTTACTGAAAAGACTTTAAATACACTCTAAAAAAATTTTGTTTATTTGCGTATATTGAGAGAGGTAACCAGTTTCCTCTTTTCATGTGTGCAAATTTGCACGCCGTGTAATAAAATTAATCATTGCCTGTTTACTTTTACATAACTAATTTGTCGCAAGAGCAAAATTACACATAAAATGTTTAAAATAAAGTAATGTTTATTATTAGTAGGAAATGTATTTGTAGTTTGAAAATTTTTGCAATTTTAAACATTCTATATATGTGTATTTATGTGTATATTGTAAAGATCTCAAGTTCAAAATCAAATACTGAACATCCTATACGTATATTTATACATTTTCTTGTTGAAAAATAGATACTTTTCAGTAGTAGTTTTACATGCTCTTTTTAGAGTGTACTTGCTATTTATTATATTTACTTTGCAAAATACATTTAAATTGAAATTACAAATGTTTGATTTTATACACATGTATTCCAAGTCCTTAGGATGGGTTAAATTATGTCTTTCATGAAAATGTTTGGTTTTCTTACAAATTATGAGATGTAATGTAAAAAAAGAAAATTGGATACATTTGGATACATTTTTGGCTTGGTCAGGGATACTTTTCTTGAGACGGCGCGGCAACACTGATTATAATATAGTATCTATTATTGAATCATGGAAACCGAAGTTATTTAACATCTTGTAGTCATAGCGACGATGAAATTAACAGCGTCAACCGAGTGAAAATACTGCTAAAGTAACAGAGGCAGCGCCGCTTGAGATACCCTTGCTTCCCTCACCGCACGTGCATAAATTCAAATTGGTTCGATAGTCGACATGCGTCTTCTGTACACTGTTTATTCTGTGATAAGACGAAGCTGTTGCCTAAAAGTCTGATTATGCATACTTCGCATAAGTTCGCATAACTTCGCACAACCTTTTGCACCAGTGCAATAGAAATGTAACTTAAGAAAATGTGAAGCATAATCGAAACTCAACAGATCGCTAGGCTTTTAAAAGTTCTGCTAATTTCTGAGTATTGGAATACATACAAAATACATATGTATAAAGTACATACGAAATTACAGTTTGCAGTTTATGCGAAGTATGCATAGTCAGACCATAACCGTTGTCTCTTATTCTTAGAAATGCACACTTGAGTAGTTCCGCTCAGCTCAACAGTTGTCAACTTTCCGCCATTTTTTCTAGATGAAAATTTTTACGCTACCTGAACTCAACGTATTGGGTTCAGCGTAAACAGCTGATCGAAAAGACGTACGCCGCTTGTATTAAATTTAATGTCGCTTTTTTAGGTGGTAGTTGGAAATAAATTTATTCTATTTTATATTACTCATGTGATAAAGTAGCTAAAATATTTTATAATAGTACTACGTTTCTAAATATAAGTTTTTTAAGATGTTTGCTATCATAGCCAGTGTTGCCGCCGCTCAAAGAACTTTCTAACCAAGATTTGACGAAAAAGTTACCAAATGTAAGGAAAAATAACCAATTTTTTTATTAGATTAACTCAGGTCATCACAAATTCTTTTATATAGTACGTATAGACAAATTTTACAAACCAAAGAAAATCAATTTTGATTTCCATTTTTGAAAAGAAAATCCTTTTAAGGCTGAAAATAAATGAAATACATTCATATATAACTATATATATACGCATATACGAGGTATTTATATATGTACTATCTGAGTATGTATTCATTTGAAGTAGTCTTTAGCCGACCATGTATATTATGTATTCTGTATATTATAAAACAAATACATACATATGTAAGTAATATTAATACAATGACTCCAAATATTCTCACTTGGTTTCACTGCTGGGGCTGCCACTGCTGCTGCTACTCTTCTCAAACTCGACATACATACTATGTAGGTTTGTGCAAAGAATATAGAAATGGTGTAACTGCGGGGCCGTTTCAAAAACTTGGCGATTAAGTCAACGCGATTTATTAAAGACATGAACCGATAATAGTTGCACTCTCGAACTTTTACATGTTCTTTTGCATATGTAAACACATGATTATTATCGGAATAAGTAAAATCTTGAGGTGAGCTCCCTGATAAACAAAAAATTTTCAGGTAAAAGTGTCACCGTTTTTGAAATATTTAAATTTTCATGAGTTTTCTTTAACTGCAACTACAAACCGGGCAATACTTAGTAAATTTTTTATGTAAAATACTTCCAGATAGTTGCCTCTCCATACTCAAATGCAATGTAGTTAAAATATATTAAGGAACCATAATAAAATTAGGACTATTTCTGGATTTTTAACTTTTTGATATTTTCTTCCCCAACTTTGACTATCTCGGGTGAAAAAAAATGTACTGAGCTATAACATTACACAAAAAAATTGCTCATTTCATAAAGATTTCAGAAAGGTGCCACACTTACTGTTTCGAATAGAAAAAAAAAGTTATAGCCGCTTTTGTGGGCAAAGGACTGAGACACGCTAGAATGTATTTAATAGATTTAAATTTAAGTTGCTCTTGTTACCGACCAATGACATGCTAAATAGTACAAAGGTACATTATTACCTGCTCCTGACATTATTTTATGTTATTTTCCGGAATTAGTGAAAGTGGATTTTTGAACATTGTGTTATTAATAGTATGACAGAAAACACGCAGAATACATCGCATGAATATGCGGATATTCACCTAATTTACGGTGAAGCTTGCTGTAATGCCAGAGCTGCTCAAAGACTCTATGAAAGAGCGATACCCCAATCGTCGGCATCCGGGTCGTGAAGTATTCGCCCGGACCCATAGAGAAATATATGATGGTAAGTGATTTTTACACCTTTCTTGTTTGCTTGCTTGTTAACTATCATTTTTCACTTTTTTAAGGTCGCAAACCTGGAAGGCGTGGCGGCGAAACAGGACGTCCTGCAACTGTAGATGTTGAAGTTGTGTTAGGGGAAGTGGAACTAGGTCCATCGACTTCAGTGAAAATGATGGAAAGACGGACGGGAATACCAAAAACTACAGTTCACAAAGCTTTAAAAGACCATCGATTTCATCCCTACCACATTCAAGAGAAGATCGTTCGCAATACTGGTACAAAATAAATTTATGGAGCGGTATTTTTAATGGTCAGATATTGGGACCTGTGGACCTGCCGCCAACGCTCAACTCTCACAGTTATTTAGGGTTCCTCCAGGAACGGCTTCCAACTCTTTTGGAAGATGTACCCTTAAACCTGCGGCGAAGACTATGGCTGCAAAATGACGGGTGCGCTGCTCACTACGGGCGTGAAGTAAGAGCTCATTTAGACGAAACTTATGCTCGCCGATGGATTGGACGATACGGGCCAATCACGTGGCCCGCTCGATCGCCAGACCTGAATATTAGATTTTTTCTACTGAGGCTGTCTTAAGGACAAGATTTATTCAAAAACAATTCAAGACGAAGAGCATCTGCAGGAACAAATAAATGGAGCTGCTGCTGCGATAGCCCAATTTAGTTTAAGATCTCTAAAAGCGTCTTTTCTTAAAAGGTGCCGAGCTTGTATTAGAGCAGAAGGTCGCCAATTTGAGCATATTTTATCAATAAATGAACAAATTTTTCTTCAAACAACTCATGTATATTTTATTTCACGTGAACCCATCCTTCACAAAAAATATTGGTAGATATAGCCCTTGTTATAGACTCAGCCCGAATTCCGGTAAGTAACATAATATAATGTCAGGAGCAGGTAATAATGTACCTTTGTACTATTTAGCATGTCATTGGTCGGTAACAAGAGCAACTTAAATCTAAATCTATTAAATACATTCTAGCGTGTCTCAGTCCTTTGTCCACAAAAGCGGCTTAACTTTCTATTCGAAACAGTAAGAGTGGCACCTTTCTGAAATCTTTATTAAATGAGCAATTTTTATATGTAATGTAAAGTTTAAGCTCAGTACATTTTTTTTCACTCGAGATGGTCAAAGTTGGGGAAGAAAATATGAAAAAGTTAAAAACCCAGAAATAGTCCTAATTTTATGATGGTTCCTTAATATATTTTAACTACATTGCATTTGAGTATGGAGAGGCAACTATCTGAAAGTATTTTATATAAAAAATTTACTAAGTATTGCCCGGTTTGTAGTTGCAGTTAAAGAAAACACATGAAAAGGCACGATTTTTTTTAAATTCGAAAAAATGTAAATATTTCAAAAACGGTGACACTTTTACCTGCAAATTTTTTGTCTATCAGGGAGCTGAACGTTTGCGTGCAAGACACGAGGCAACCTCACACATACGCAATGCTTGACGTATTTATTTGATTGCCTCCGTGGCGCTTAAGGCTGATTCACATACAACTTTCTTCGCTTTGCTTGACAGTTCTTTGCTTTGACATATAAGATCGATGTAGGAATATGCATGAGTATGCTCACATAAAAAACGTTTGAAGCAAAGCAAAGCAAAACGAAGCAAAATCTTGGCAACTCTCAACTTTTTCCCGCTTTGGCAATCAGCTGTCTACATGTATCTTTTCTCGTGCGCTTGCATTTGCATTTAATGACAAAAATAGGGTAAATAGGAATTTTTATTGCTGTTATTAATGCACATATATATATATATTATATTGTTATCTATTTTACAGAGATAAAATATGGAGGAAAGGGAGAACGCAGAAGCTGTCAAAGCGTTTATTGTAGCATACCTTCTGCGTTTCACGCTTTGTTGTCAAAGTTTGAACTGTCAAGCAAAGCGAGGAAAGTCTTATGTAAATGGCCCTTTAATGTTCTTTGCTTTCTGTTTTTGTTTACAAATGCAAACCTGCCTATCATTTGATACTTTTCGTGAACTTGCAGGAAGAAAAACTTCGGACTAAAACCTGCAACTTCTGACTGAGAGAGAGTGCAAGTTACTCTCACAAAAGTGGTTTGACGTACAGGTTTTTTGGCACCTGGAACGCTTTCCTGCAAAAAAACCTGCAAATCGTGAATATCGTGAGCACCTGAAACGCAACTAATGTGGTCTTGCCTAAACAGCGGAGATTTTCGGAGTGGTGGTTCTTAATGTAAGAACGATGTGTTTGTTGTACATTTGTGGCGATTGCTGCCGTCATTGTAGGTTGTTATTGTAATTTTTGGTTTTGCTCTACCAATACCACCTTGTATGAATCCGCCGTGTGCAGTAGTTCGCAGAAATGAGTTACCGACTGGTTCTAAAGACTTCGTAAGCCTAGAAAACCTTTAGAGTACAACTCCACAACAAGCTTTTCAGGCGTTCAGCGCTTTTCAGGCTTTCAGCAATAGCTGAATTGTGTAGCCGAAAGCCTGAAAAGCGCCAAACGCATGAAAAGCTTGTTGTGGAGTTGTACCTTTACAGTCAGAAGTGAACTAGAAAATAAAATAATCACGTCGCATATGAACAAACCAGCAATGGAGAAGTGGTTTGAAAATAAAAGATCTCAGGTAAGAAATGACCTTTGTTAGTTTGCGCAATGGGGCTAATTATATATTTTGTATCAGTAACTTAAATTTGTTGAGCACCTCTGGATTAGGTAAATCAAAGGCAAAAACAAGAGACCTAAATCCGAAATCACAAGGTAGGTTGGTTTGATTGATCATAAACAATTAAAATTATGCACTAGGAATATGTGTGAAGTATCGGTCCTTAAGGCCCCTATACACGATACGGGTGTTTGGCTAAATGGGATTTAGCCATCCTGGGCCGCCATACTTCTGTGCAGAATAATTATTCTTAATAAACGTTTCGAAGGTCGAACAAGAACCGAGTAGGGATCTCGCTCTTTCCTTTTGGTAGCGCGCCATCTCGATGCCTTGGTCCGTATGTCGGCGGCCAACACTTCGCTCGCAAGAAGCGGTTCGGGCGAAACGTACGGAGCGTCGCTGTGCAGATATGCTCCGATCTTGTGTCACCCGCTGGTGCGCACGACTTTTCCTCGCGTGTAGTCGGGTTCGGCTTCTCATACCCTTGCCTTGAAACCTTTACTAAACAGTTGTGCGTGTTGGCGATGGAAGATATGGCGGCGACCTCGGCGTCGGACATGTTGGCTGTTAATATTAAAGACTTTAGTTTTGGTATATGATGACGAGTTCAATGACTAAGGCACTCCGCACATTAAGCTCCTAATCACAGTGGTATAATCGTTTCCGCATACTAAAGTATACAGCTTTTATGCCGAACCCATGTATTTCAATGAAGCTCTGTAGATAACGATTCAAAATCATGTTTGCGCCTAATCATAAAAGCTTCATGAATCGAAACGCCCAACATTGTAAGGCGCTTGCAGGTTTTAAATAGTCATTTGTTTACTTTTTTGTGTTGGAAATCAAATTTATTTGTCAATTCAATAGAAAATTATTGGAAATGAACGATTTCGTGCTAAAATTCGTGCAAATTGCATAAAACCACAAGCGTTTATGCAATATTTCGGAGCAGAAATATTTGCGGAAGTGCGTGTTGCGAAAGAACGGCCAAAAAATTTGTTGTGTGTTGTTATCAGCCCTCTTTATACCAAAAATAAATTCGGTACACTTGGCTCTATTTAGGTACATCACATTTCTCCAAAACCGTTTCACGTCAATAATTTATATATTGAGCATTAACGGAGACCGAATGTCATCTATCAGGGGCACCGAAATTGCGCATATGGAAACTGTGCATTTAGACATTATTTCGGTTTCAACCGAAACTGTGCATGTATGCTTTATTTCGGTTTTTACCATATGCATTATTTCGGTTTTAAACCGAAACTGTGCATGTATGCATTACTTCGTTTTTTTCATATGCATTATTTCGCTTTTATAACGAAAGTATGCATATGCATAATTTCGGTATTTTCTCATATGCATTATTTCGGTTTTCAACCGAAACTGTGCATGTATGCATTGCTTCGGGTTTTTCATATGCATTATTTCGGTTTTGAACTGAAATTGTGCATGCATGCATTATTTCGGTTTTTGTTATATGCATTATTTCGGTTTTCAACCGAAACTGTGCATGTATGCATACCTTCGTCTTTCACTTATGCATTATTTCGGTTTTCATTCGAAACTGTGCACGTATACTTTATTTCGGTTTTTGCCATATGCATTATTTCGGTTTTGAACTGAAATTGTGCATGCATGCATTATTTCGGTTTTTGTTATATGCATTATTTCGGGTTTCTAACGAAAGTGTGCATATGGCTAATTTCGTTTTTTCTAATATGAATTATTTACTTCTACTTAGTAAGGGTTTTAATCCCTAAGCGCGGCTGAAAGTCGCCTACGCAGAGAAAAGTTCTGCGCAAAAATACGTCCGCCCTTCTTTTCCGGCAATACAGAAAGGAGAATTCTACTTAGTAAGGGTTATAATCCCTAAGCGCGGACGAAGGCCGCCTACGCAGAAAGAAGTTCTGCGCAAAAATACTTCCGGCCCCCTTTTCCGGCAACACAGAAAGGAGAATTCTACTTAGTAAGGGTTATAATCCCTAAGCGCGGCCGAAGGCCGCCTACTCAGAAAGAAGTTCGTTTTCATGTATGCACTATTTCGGTTTTTGTCATATGCATTACTTCGGTTTTGAGTCGAAACTGTGCATGTATGCATTACTTCGGTTTTTGTCATATGCATTATTTCGGTTTTGAACCGAAACTGTGCATGTATGCATTACTTCGTTTTTCTCATATGCGTTATTTCGGTTTTCAAACGAAAGTGTGCATGTATGCATTATTTCGGGTTTTTCATATGCATTATTTCGGTTTTCAACCGAAACTGTGCATATATGCATTATTTCGGTTTTTTTCATATGCATTATTTCGGTTTTCAAACGAAAGAGTGCATATGCATAATTTCGGTTTTCCTAATATGCATTATTGCGGTTTTCAACCGAAACTGTGCATATATGCATTATTTCGGTTTTTTTCATATGCATTATTTCGGTTTTCAACCGAAACTGTGCATATATGCATTATTTCGGTTTTTTTCGTATGCATTATTTCGGTTTTTTTCATATGCATTATTTCGTATGCACAGTTTCCATATGCACAATTTCAGGGTGCCCATCTATCAATCACCTACAAACGATTCTGCATCACTTAGTCGGCAATTCAACATTCTATCGGCAAAATTAAAAACACAGGGGGCTAACTTCCGTAGAAATATTGAACTTTTTTATTTTTCTTATTGTAGAAATAGGAAGATCTATCAAATGTTAATTTTTATCTATCATAGACCTACAAACGACCTACTAACGTTTGCGATATTCTATATAATATTTTTTTATTAAACAGTAGATAACTTCCTGGAGCTAGATAAAGGTTAGAAACGTGGGGAACTCTTCGAAATTGAATTTATGGTTACCCGCTATCTTTTTTAAATGGATTTTATAGCTTTTGACAACTGAATCCCAAAGGCCGCCCGTATGGGGGCAACCGGGGGGATGAATACTCAGTCAACTCCTTGGAGGGAATACTTTGATAGAATTTCCTTGGAGACTTCTTTAGAAAATTCCAAAAATTCTCTGCTAAGGGGGAAACAGCACCAACAACAACCATCTGAGGGAAGCCGGCCAACATATTAAATTACTAACCCGAAGCAAAAAAACAGGTGTAAGTAACCTTTTTTACTTTTAAACTCCAATATTTTCGCAAGGAAATAATACAAACTAAAAACCTCCTGTTTTTTCCTTCTTTCACCTTATTTCTTCTTTCCTTATTCACATATTTCTCGCAAATTCGATTCTATTGTTTGATGTCTCGGTCGGGCACCCGCTCCAATTTTTTAATAATGTCTCTCGAAATAAGCCCAAAAATCCTTAGATGGCGAGTTTTTACGCAAATCGATGCGCTAAATACTCCGGATACAGATATTCACTCGGAAAACTAAGGGGCAGTTCCAAAAAAGGCAACACGGAGTACAACGACGTCACGGAACCAAAAGGAACGCCATTATGATCCATCTATGAGCGTTTTTATATTTAAGGCTGACAATTGGTACATTTCTGTACCAAATTTTCTTCACTCCCGATAGACGAATTAACAGTGCCTCTGCTGAAATCTTACCGGAAGGACATAGACGATTAGTATCCGGAAGGAAAGCGAGCGTATCGTAATGCGTCGTTGGCTGCAGATGACGAACTACCCCCAACGTTCAAATTAGTGGCTAGGAATAAAATGAAGCTTTGCCAGAAGCGGGCATACAATGTCAAGGCCCTTTTTTCGGATCTCGTGGACGTATAGATAGCCCAAATCAGCGAAACGTCTAGTCTAGCAGAGAAACCCCCTTTTTCGGTAAAACAAAGGAGGAAAATACGTTTATGTGCCTGAATTTCCCACCCTGTGGCACCAAAACTTTCTCACTAAGTTCTTCCGTGACATATTCGCGGCAGTTTATATCAAACTTACGCCTGCCCATTTTTGTATCATTTCCGATACGAAACAACCAGAAAAGCCGGAGCCTTGGTTAAAGAATACGGTCTTTGTGGTAAAAACTTTACGCTTGCATGGGACGCCCTCAAGTCCCGATATGAAACAAAAGAATCCTGGTCGGCAAGCAGATTAAACATCTTCTTACTCCATCCCAAGTGCATTTTGAAAACAGCGAAGCATTACAGACACTTCAAAATTCCATCAACTATTCTCCGTCCGTTTCATATTCCCAGGCGTCCCGGGAGAGAATTGGGACCCAACCTTGGCATACATATGTTCATCGAAGCTACCCCAAGAAACATTATCTCTGTGGGAGCAATCCCTAAATTCTCGCAAAGATCTCCCAACCTGGGAGCAAATTAACGAGTTTCTTACAAGTTACTTGTAGAGCGACTTCAAGACATGAAACAAATCAAGCCCGGATGTGTTAAGAATCGAAGTCACAACAGAACTCAAAACTTTTATGTTGAAAGCAGCACGACGAACCCTTGCGATGGAAATCATCCCCTTAGCTTATGCGGCGAATTCAAGAAGTTTTCTGTGCGTGATAAATATAAGGTGGTCCGAGAAAATCAGCAGTGCGAAAACTGCTTCTCATTCTCCCACTTAAGAAGTGACTACTCAAGTCAAAATACGTGCGCAGAAAAATCATCATTCGTTACTCCATGTGACCACTCAGGATCATCCAAGCCAACAGGGAAAAACTGTATCGCAAGCATCCAACCTCCAAACACTAAGGCGATCAAGGAAACCTCAAAACCCGAAGGAAACACGAAATCCGACAGCTCAAGGAGACCAAGATCGCAAGTACCGACAAACGCGGCTGATAATTCTCAGTCACCCACCAATACATACAGTCCACAGGTCCAATCTATGCACACACTAAACGAAGGAAAAACTCTACTTCCAACAGCTCTCGTCTTAAAAGAGCATCTCGGAGTACTGCATAAGGTTTGAGCTCTCATTGACCAAGGTTCTCAAAAAACTTTCATCACCTCGAAAGTGCAAAATGGCCTAAGACTGCATATCCGCAAGGCTCAATAGGAAATTTCCAGGATGGGTGGAAAATTGATTCAAAATTCCAAAATTCACTCGCTCAAAGTCAGATCTACTTGATTCCGACTTTCAAAAATTTGAGTGTACCAGTAATACAAAAACACTGGGTATGAGATGGAATGCTGTCTCGGATACCTTTTCCTACTCAGTTGATCCCATTAATGCTACAAAGACTGCCACGAAGCGGCAAATCTCATCAACAGTCGCCAAATTCTCTGACACGGCAGGATGGCTATTGCCCATTATGACTCAAGCCAAATTGCTTCTTCAATCTTTATGACTAGAAGGTACCGATTGGGATGAAGGTGTCAAGCCAGAATCGCTAGAGAAAGGGAATACAATTTTAGAGAATTTACCTCATATCTCTACCATCGACATCCCTCGATGGGTAAAGTTTCCACCCATAAATCGGCTCCAGCTTAACGGATTTTGAGACGCTTCAGAAAAGGCATACTGCGCTGCTCTCTACCTGCGCACAATGTATATTGACGGTAAAGTCGCCTACCACCTCTTGGCAGCAAAAACAAAAGTTACACCTTTGCGAATCCTTAGAGGTCGCGAACAGAGGTGGCCGCGGTAACATGAAATGCCTCAATTAAAGCCCATAAAAATACGGAACAAAAACATTTTCTTCCATTAAGTTTCGTTAAAGAGTTTCCAAGATACAGAACTTTAAAGAAAGGTATGTATGACGTTTTCCTAAAACTTAAGTCCCGTGTAAATAGGCAACCACGCGTCATATCGGCAAAATATGCTGCACGTACATTGAGACCTTCAATCTCTTCAAGTTTCATCCAAATCCTTGGATATTGGTTAATTTGGGAAAAAAGGGCAATACATAACCGCAAAAAGTCGCAGAATTATGAAAAATATGTTTGTGTTTGGATATTTGATTAAATAATAAGAAATTCACTCCAAACGACACTAACGGTGGTTTCTTGTCTTTATAATTGTCTGGACGCCTACTTTACACAAGATTTTGACAACTAATACATATTTTCAATTGTCTTGTCTCAAATTGTTAGTGAGT
>NW_023461724.1:0-11583 GCF_013731165.1 Rhagoletis pomonella
GTGACACAATTGCAAATCGGAAAATTGCTTGTGTGCGTTTTTTAAGATACAGCTGCATGTCGTAAACTTACTTGTGTAGTTTTTTTATAGCACCTACTTAAGAAATGAAGGTTGTCTTTACAACCCTTTTTGTGGGTATTTTAAGGCACCTTCTTAAGAAATGCGCGTTTTTTGCAACCATTTTAACAATTAAGGTATCACTGGAATGCACCGAAACCCTTTTAAACAATGAAGGTATCACTGTGACACAATTGCAGATCGTAAAATTGCTTGTGTTGTTTTTTTTAAGCCACCACAAGACACAGCAGGTAGAATTGAAATTACCATTTCATTCTTATTACCTCGTCTCGTAGACCATATATAACGCAACAGTTTTTGTGAATGCATTAAGTCGTTGTGAAGAACTCAAAGTGTGAAGTGCTAATTTCAGATAAAAAAATATTTCAAAAAAAATAATAAGTGAAGTGACCATTCCAAATCAAAAAGTTTACAATGAATCCACCATCTTCTACACCGCAAGATGAAGCAACTACATCAACAACTATCGAAAACCCAATGAGTCATATACCCAAGCATGATGTTACTGTTTTTGGTGTGTCTACTGATTTAACTGATCTTAATTTACCAACCCATCTGGATATCTTTAGATATTATTTTTACTTAAGCGAACGTGCTAAAACAGAACAAAAAAAGTTTTCCCATAAATCATTCACTATTCAAGTACAAGATAAGTTGATTGGAATTTGGGAAAAACTTGGTATGGAAATAATGCTGAAAAAAAGTGTATTTAATAAATTGAATAAATTGCTTGACAAGTATCAAGAGCAAATCAAGAGAAGAAACAACACCCAACAATTTACAGAGTATGTAAAATCTCTGGAAACAATTTTTTACATTGGAACATGTAAATGCGATTTGAAGGCAGCTCCATGTGCATGCGGTTGGGTTCCCGACCGCCTCAAAGAGTTCATGCACGATCAACATAATCAGAGAAGACTAACAATGGATGCATTTGTGATGGAAACTGAAGAGCAAAGAGCAACGTCTATGTCATCAATGCCAACATACCAAGATCCCGATGATTCAACATACGCGCCGCCACCGGTTCAAGAAGATATGGATAGAAGCACAAGTTCACAATACACAGAGAGATACGATTGTTTTAACTTTGCCTTGGTATGTGACAGATTTGGTGTGCCTGACAGAATAGCATCAGCATTGGGAACCGCTCTTTTGCAAGATTTTAAAATTAAAGATAAGCATGGGAAACCTCTCATCATGGATAAATCGAAAGTTCGCAGAGAAAAAGAGAAATGCAGACAAGAAGTGCTTCGCAAACGGTTAGATGATACCAATTTGTTAGCGTTTTCATTCGATGGCAGAAAAGATGATACTTTAACCATAGATAAAATTGATGAGAAGTATCATACTAGGATGGTAAAAGAACCTCATCTTGTTATTTTGAGAGAACCCAATTCTGAATTGATTGGTTACGTAAGACTGGAACATGAAACCGCTGAATACAAAACAACCAAATTAAATGGTTTTTTCAACGATAAAAATATATCACTGGATGCATTAATTGGAATATGCACTGACGGTGAGCCAACAAACACTGGCCCACACGGTGGAATTATACGACGATTCGAATTGCTGTTAAAAAGACCATTGCATTGGTTCGTTTGCCTTCTACACTTCAACGAACTTCCGTTTTGGCATTTGTTTGAAGCTTTGGATAAATCAACCAGCACTGGACCAAGATCGGCAACCGGAAAACTGAGCCGTCAAATCGAAACTTGTGAAACTCTTCCGGTAAGTTATTGCTATCACTCATTTATTATAATTGTCAACCATTTTTAATTATTTTATTATTATATATTTTCAGGTGGTGGACGGCTTCCAGAAAATTTGGTTGCAATATATGCCCCCTGCTCCAGAAAAAATTGAATTTTCCACCGATTCGAAGTACTTATACGACATGGCCCATGCAATTTCTAGCGGCGTGGTTCCGGTGGATCTGGCTAACATCAAACCAGGGAAAATTGTACATTCTCGGTGGCTCACCAAGGCCGCTAGATTATTGCGATTATATGTGACAACGGAAAATCCAGATGCAAATTTAAGAATTCTGGTTGAATTTATAATTAAATGTTATGTGCCAAGGTACTTCAATATCAAGTATTACAGCTCTGTCGTGTACGGCAGTGCATTATTTTTCAAGTTCATTGGTTGGTCACGATTTCTAGAACCTCGTTTACGCAAAATTGTCAATCAAGTAATTAAAGATAATTCATATTATGCGCATTCGGAAAATATCTTGTTATCAATGTTGTTTGATGATAGCAAAGAAAAGCGCGACTGTGCCATCAAGAAAATTCTACGCTATCGAACCGATGTTGACGAGCCAATGGAACTTAGAGTTTATAAAAAACCAGATATAAACTTTAATTGCACAAGTTATACGGAAATGATCAATTTAAATGATATAAATATCGTATTTGAACCACCATTCACGCGAAGCATTCCGTACGATACATTGAAAGAATATTTAAATCAAGATGATCCACCGTTTAATGATCCAAAAATTCCATCACACATACAAGGAATGAAGCGACATGTTCAATTGCTAGCTAGCGTTTCCAAACGGGTTATACCGGAAAATGTAGAGGCTGTTATGGCGACGACATTAGAGAGCCGTGCGAAATTGCCCAGACTTGAAAGTAAAAAAGACTTCAAACAATAATTTTTTTTAGTTTCTTTTCTATAACTCACTTAAATTAATTTTTTCATTTACATATGTTCTGACTAAATAAATTTCTTAAGAGAAAAAATAGATATTATTATAAATAAATAATAAATAATATTATAAATAAATAAATAAAAATAAAGAAAAAACATAGCCATTTAGCTGATTTTTTCATGTAAAGGCCAAAAATGGTGATTTTTTGAAATGATTGTATGGGGAACCCCCCAGGGGAGTTTCAGGGGGTGTGCCACTGGCATGGGTGGATCGGCCGTCCAAAGTTAGTGGGGGTCGGTCATACATTTGGACTCGATTGGAGCACTCTAAATGGGTCAAAGTGGGATTTTTCAAAATTTGCCCCTACCCAAAAGTTCGACCCAAATTGGGGGACATCAGAATTCGTTTTAGAGCTATGGTTCCTTCGGCAAAGTTTCTTATTTTGATCCCTAGAATACGATTTTCACAGAGCAATGAGCGATTTTTAAATCGACCCGCCCTAATACATACCTAGTAATAAAAGACTCGATGGATTTGCAAAAATTAGCTCGGTTTTTTTCATTTTATGGCGACGAAATTTTTCATGTCCCGGCCTAAGTAGTTTTCAAAAATGTGGAAAAATGGTTAAAAATAATTTGTCTGAGCGAAAATAAAGGTTAAGACATATGTTGTAAAATTTCAAGAGAAATATTTTTGTGGAACATTTTAAACCATCAGCTCCCGCCTGAAAGGGTCGTTTTGACCCTTATTTCCAGAAACCACGAAAGAGGAATTTATTCTACGGAAAATTTTACTTTGGGTCTTCACAGGCAAAATCTTCATGCCACCAACGTAGAAGTCTCTAAAAAATTAACAAAAAATGAACTTGGATTTTTTAAAAAACCTTTTTTAAAATGAGTTTGGCTTTTATACCGTCTTAACATAGACTTTTTCAGAAATGTTACCAAAGTCAGGGCTGGTTTTGGCTGTCGCACATTGTTATCTGGCAATCACAGTTCGAAAAAACTTGATACGGTACCCAGGGAGTTAATTACGAATTCGGCTAATTGCAGTGCCAGAGAATTCCTCAGGCTAAGTTAATAAATGTGAGCCAAAATATTTCACTATTAGCCACGCGAGGACTGGGCAGCTTAACAGAAACTTCTGTAGTGGTTCCACCTCGCCATCCTTCCGATAGCTGTGACAGAAGGAACCAGGATTAATTTAAAGCTATGAGTACCAGCCAAACAATGACCTGTCAGAATCCCCACCAATAGCGAGAGAAATGGTACTTTGCAAGTTCAAGGAGCTCCTTCGACCGTCTCCGATCCGCCCTGGGCCATAGAGGTATTGTGATTGTTGATTTCCTAGATTTGGTCCATCACTAAGTGAGCTGGCATGGGGTTCCTTTATCCAAGAAGGATACAAAGGAAGTCAGGGTTGCCCACAACTGCTCGCTATCCGGTGATAACTTTTCAAGGGTAGCTTTCCTTGCCAAGTCATTAACACTGCAGCTTCCCGCAATAAGCCTAAAGAAAGGTACTCCGACGCAAATGAGACGAGGTCAGACATTACCTGGCCATTTTCAAGGTCCCGATAGCCAATTGGCTATCAGAATATATGCATACCACCTTAACTGACTGAACCGAGGAGAACTCTTACTAAAGCCACTGAATCATTTCGGTTGGATTCTTATCCACAGCTTAAGATATACTTTCGCAGCTAAGTAAATCATTGGACCGTATGAACAAAAACTAATCAATTGTTTTTTTTTTAACTTCAGACCTTTTACTCGAATTATTCAAACAAAATAAAGTAAAAGGTCCGAAATTTTAAGAAAAATCAATTGCTTATTTTTTATTTATACGGCCTATTGTCTGAATTTTTATTGTTGGAGGAAAATGTATTGGATCTGATATTATGCATAAGGAATATAAGAGCCGTGATTGAATGGTTAGAGCTGCACACTACAACTCGTTAGGTCCAGGGTTCGATCTCTAGTCGGCGGTCGCCCCTCGGCAGGCAAAAAGCTTCTCATTCAAACCATTTGCCCTAGCACTAGCAAGTGTGCAAGCGCCAAATATTTGTTTATTTTTAATATAAGATGTAATTTTTTACAACAAAATTCAGTCCTTATAAGGGCTTCTGAAGTCATATTGATCACATGAAAGAGTCTGCTGGACTGTGTTAAAGGTACGGCTTAACTTTGTCAGAAAATCTGATCAGTATACCCAGTTTTTATTACTGACGCAGTTAGAGATATGGATGTGTATAACACGACAGGACGCGCAGTTAAACTAAGCCGTCTAGTGAATGGATGGTGACTGAGGAGTCAGTGATGTTATCTTAACCCTGTTTTAAAGGGTGTACACATGAAAGTATGGACTGTGTCCGAAGATACTAAAGTGTTGGGAAGACAACGTTTTAAGGGCTCTATCAAAGTAGCGCTGAAAGTAGGAGAGTAAACAGTATGAGCCTTTGTTGATGTTGAGTGAACACACTACTTTAGACTTTATCAGCTCTTTAGCCAGGCATCTGACTGTTGAAGAGGAGGATAGTATTTGCACTATGGCAGAGGTTAGGAGAATACGCTCTCAGAGTGGTGTACTCTCAACTAAGATGGTATTGGGAATGGACCAACTGGGCACTGGGTTGCCCCCTTGGAATAGTCCAATGAGAGATTACTAGGCATTTCCTTGAACTGGCTAGACGCAGATGGTCAGATATACAGACTGGTCTGACTAAACCAGGACGAAAACCTTCGACCTCAGTTTTACAACTTTCTGTCTGAAGGCTCTACATTTGCCTACTAAATATTCAAACTTTGGCGACAAGAACTAAAACGGAATTAACCAGTTACGTCAGTTAAAGAAAATCTCTCCAAATGAGCATTTGTGGCAGGGAAACAAACAACGCCAAAAGCCCTTTCCTAAGCTGCTTTTGTTCTACACCCAACTTGCCCATGCCTCAACAAAACACACCTTTGCAACAGGGGGTCGCAATTTTGTATTTATTTTTTGTTTTTTTTGCTACATAAGCAGTAATGATATTGGCGTTGCTGGATTTTACACGCTTGCTATGCCCACAAACATGCACTCTTCATTGTTGCTGTTGCTGCTGCTGCCGCTGCTGCTGCCGATAATGATGCTGATGAGCAACATGAAAATTTTATGAATGCTAGTGCATTTTGATTAACATGTGAATTCTGGTAACAGCAATGCATGTATATATGTTAGATGCTGTTGTTGCTGTTTCTACTGTTGCTGAATAATGCTGACTTTTCCATTTTCTTCCTGCATGATGGCCACATTTCCTCATACGCAGAGCTAGAACCGATAATGCTGCTCACCTGCCCACACATTCAGACAATTGAATTGATGAAGCTGACAAGAATTATTACTCGCTTTTCTTTATTCAGTCAGAGAATAAAGACGCTTGTTATTCGTACAGTGTGTATTCATATATTTTTACATACAAAGGCATTTTTGTATGTACAGTATATTTTGCTTAGCTGCCCATCTTTTTTTGCACGAAAAACCTGTGCACTTAACCGAAAAAAGCACTTAAGCGAATTTTCTTTACTACTTCAATGAGGAAGGTATCCGAATCCCTATGAAACCAAATAATGGAGGAGCACTTACCATGTAGAAATTACTGCCAGCGAAATTTTTACCGAATGGTATCTAATTATCTATATAACTACATTAATTGATAGCCATTTTCGTTGTTTTGCGAGATGAGCAAAATCTCCGAACCACTGTGCGCTCCAGCTCATAAATTATTCAACTGTGCGTCAGTTGGCACAGAAGAGAAACGACTGGCGTACTCAGTTGAACTCGACCAAAATCGCTTAGGCGATTGCAGCGCCAAATAAAAAGAAGAAGCTTGTAATATGAAAAGCTGGACTTAAAGCCAAGAAAGATTTTGAATAAAAAGTGTGAAATATTTTTTTTTTATAAACTATAAAACTTTGATTCATTTACATATATACACTTGCGATCAGTTAATTAAGTTATCAACATTTTGATCAATTTTGGCTATTTTTCTTTTGTTTATTAAATGTTTATTTTTCTATAAAATTCTAGCTCATTATATAACAAAAACCGTATAAATCCACATTTCAAACTTTGTGCAAAAATTATAAAAAAAATGCAAAATTTCAGATAAATTTTCAACTTTTTATTCAGATTTTTTGGAAATTTTTTGAGTCCATTATATTCCAAGATAATAATGTGCAAGTTTTAAATGGATAAACAATATATTCAACAAGTTTTTTGTATAGAAAAAGATGCGTCATGCAGTCAGAAACAAAATTATTAAAAATCAATGCAATTCTGTAGCAACTTAAAACTTGCACATTATTACCCTAGAATTTAATAGGCTATTAAGCTACTCAAAAAAATTCTGAGTAAAAAGTTAAAAATTTAGCTGAAAATTTTCATATTTTTTATAATTTTTGCACAAAGTTTGAAATGGGGATTTATTGGCCTTTGTTACATATATTTAAAAAATTTATTAAAATTAAATAATAATAAATAAAAAATAATTAGTCAAGGCTTGTCCAGTCACTATATATGTATGTATTATTAAACCTGACCAACTTGGCGTGGCATGCGGATAAACTTTCTGCACAGAATCTCTAAATAGTTTAAACCTAAAATTATTAAGAGAATCCGATTTGTAAACAACCCATCAAGACTTCCTTATTGGAATCTAAATTACAAATCTCGCATCAAAGTCAATCTTTTGTAGTGAAATCCAGGTGCCTTATTTAAAACTTCAACTGTTACAGGTAAGAGAAAATGCCATTAAATAATTTCCGCCCACTAGGTATGTACATACACTGTATATGTAAGTATATGCATATGTATAACATAACCATGCACAATTCATAGTGTATCTACAACAATAGCAACCAAAACGCAAGCTTGTCACGCCAGACAATTGAAGTGAAGATTAATTGCTGCAACCTTTTGTTGCACGCACCATCCGCGAAGCGAACGAATGTGTCACACCAGCAGCAGAAACGCTCATACATACATACATATAGAAATTGCATACATGACATACGCGGAAAGCGCGCGCGCATATCTCGAGTGTGGCATCTGAGCGCGCAAGCGATAAGAAATTTCCACAGCACAACGTTTGTTGTTGGCTCCAAATGTGTGCTCAAACACCAGCCACTAATGCGCCTCCTGCGGCCAACCTCTTTCAGTTAATGCCACTAATAACTATTACACCGCGCTGCGCCTCCCGATGCGTTATGCCTTTTGAGTGGCCTCAGCTCTTAAGTGCGTGCGTGGCTGCATGGCTGCTGGCTGTCTGCTTTTCGTAGGTGTCGTCATATCGATGCGATTACACAATAAATTTTCAAGATAACATTTATGTTTACGCGCCGAAATGCAGCGCTTACGCTCGCCTCATGGACCATGGTGCAACATATGGAGCAATGGCGGCTGTGCGTTGCTTGTGCAGGCCATGACTAGCGCATAAATAGGTACGTATGATATTGCCCTAATGTATCATAAGCCTTTTTTCGACTGTCAAATGGCATTTCTCGAGTGCCCTAGAGATGCACATCCATGCATATGAGCACGCATTCACATACTCACCAGCTGACACTACACCACGTGCGAATTTTGTGGGCGTCCTCAGCTATAGATGTATAGGTATATTAGAGTGTCTCATACTCCACACGAAAAAAATTAGGTTTTCGTCCTGAAGTGAATCGTAGGAAGAAAAGCGGTTTCTCACCTCAACTGAGGCTAGATACCTCTTTTCTACTCCCCAACCACTGCAGTTTAAATAAATTGGAGGTGTTGGCCATCCATGAGGCAGCATGACTCCTTGCTCAAAGACCTACAGAGAAGAAACAAGTCTTCATCTTCTCTGACAGCCAGGCAGCTCACAAAGGCAATACTGTTATCGAATTAGAAGACCTAGCATAATAGAATTCTACTAATAAAGGACACTGGATACAGGGATATTGAGGGTAATTACTAAGCTCACGAATTCGCAGGGAAAAGTGCGACCATCCATATCTTTCCGGCAAGGACGCGATAGAGATTACACTACCAATGCACGCTGGAACAACCTTTGGTCCTAGAAAACCCACAAGATGACCTGATGTTCCTATAACAAGAACTGCGCACCGATGATCTTATGTTTGAACAGAAAAATATATTTCATTCCGTCTAAGAAGATTTAAGAGCCACAGATTAATTGGCTTTCATGTCTTGAGAGTAGGTATGGACACAAGGGATCATTGTCGCAGAAGCAGCTTCCATTCTGTTAAGGCTTTGAAGAGATATCACGGGTGGAAAAGAAGTTTTAGCCAAAGTCCACAGAGCCAGCAAGGCTATTTGTATCCGTCTGAGCTTTTAACAAAGTCAATCCAACCTTTCGAACTTAAGCTAACCTATTGTAATTGACTTCCTGCATAGCCTTCTGCATACCTAACCTTCCCCAAAATAAGGTATAACTTGCTGCGGCCTCGACACTTGCCACTCTTGACCATTTCATTCTGGTTTGTCTGGACACCGCAAATTCTTGTCTGGAAAGCTTACCAACGAACCACATGAAAAACAGTTAAGCAAAGGGCCTCGAATTTATGCAGTGCTAAAGTGCTGAATTTGTCTTATTGGGAATCACATAGACTAAGATACGACTACATTTCATTACTTCAACTTTCCGGAGGCTAGACCATCTTCCGAAGAATCCCGAGACACTAAATACCTGGATATAAAAAAATCCCAACCAGTGATCACATTGCAGATAGTCTTCTTCCCTAGGAACAGCTGAGTTGCAAGTAGCTCGTCGAATACAGTCGCTAGCTCAACATTTTTAGTAGAAAATCTGGCGACCTTCTTCTTTGGCGACCCGCTTTCGAAATGCCAAATGAAATCAGGACTTCCTCAATTTGCTCTTTCCATTCTCTGCTAGCACCGTTGGGCACGGAGTTGAATACTTTCGGGGTTTATGTTCATATTTATTGGCCAAGCCAGTCTATGAACTTCGAGCCAGCATAAAGCGCCACTGGTCATCAAGTAGCTGGGCTCCATCCCTCGGAACCCATTGACGGTGAAGTAGCACGCTACTCTCAAGTGGGCTACATATTTTAACGCCACCATTAAAAAGCGTTCTTTAGTAAATAGCGAAGGAGGAAACAAATATCCTCGGTGAAAGGCGTAAATTTTAGTGGGCAGTTGTTGAGAGACAAAACCTCGATTGGGTTCAAAAGATGCAAGACACCAAACACCGACAAATTTGGACAAGGGATTACGAGTGTCAATGAGAAAAGCTCTCGTAGCAATAACGTCGGAGATTAAGCTTCCAGGCTAAAAACTCGACTGGTTTCAAGAAGACCTACAGCGATCCCTTCTACGGATAACACCTCGGTTTAAAGCAACAGTCACAGACGTTCGGCAAGCTCGCCTAAAGGTCTACCGATGCCCGAGTCCACGTTTACGCACATAAGTAATACCGGCAATGAATCAGGGCGAAGACGAGATTAGACAAGGAGACTAGACAAATATTCTAGCCTTTCACCAGCTAACACCTTTCGAGCTTCATCACAGACGTTGTAAGCTGGCACCGTACGCTAAGTTCAGATCTTTGCGGATGCGTTGTCCGAAACCGAATGTCAGCCACTTGCTGAAATTTGTTTGCTACGGAAAGGCAATGTTGATAGCGGAAAAAAATATACACTAGGCGACAAATAAAAGTGTTCACCTTCATGAACATTATCATATAAACTAAAGTTTCACAATTTATATAAAGTTCACAAAAATTCTAAAAATTCTCAACTTTTTATTCAGAATTTCTGAAATCGACGCTTTGCTCGATGCTCTTTGCTCACCGCTCCACTATGTTTTTGGCCTTAGACTAAAACTGAATGAGCTACAAAACTGCATACTCGAGAATTTTCTGGAAATTCTTAATAAAAAGTTTAAAATGTTTATGAAAGTTTTTTTAATTTTTGTAAACTGTATATAAAGTGTGAAACATTGATTTATATGGGGTATATTATATAGTAGAATGAACTATATTTTCATAAAGAATTAATGTAAAAAAATTGTTCATTAAAATAATTGTCAATATTATATTAGAACAAGGTGTAGGTATACTTTCATTTGACGCCTAGTGTAGTACATTTTATGATGCCTTAAACAGAAATACACAAAATTATTGGATTTGCTCCCAGCAAAATTATATAAATTTGTTCGACAGCCCGTGAGACACTCTAATGTGAATATAGTATGATATAGATCTGTGTAGCCATGTTTGTACTCCAAATAGTGCAACATACAATTAGCTCAAGTAAACGCATAAATTTCGTGTTATTGTTCAAATTGGTTTGGCGTTGGCTTTTTGGCTTTCGTTGTTGTCATTACAGAGAACTTAGATAGATAGAGAAGGTGCAAATTTTTGGAACGTAAAATTGTTTGGCTGAAAAATAAATCCATGAAATATCACCACAGCGCGATTAACATTTCAAGAAGAGCTAACAGAGAAAAATGTAAATTTCTCTTATGATAATGTTATATTTGTTGCAAGTGTCTGGCTATGTGTTGCTAGGTTGCATGTGAATGCAGAAACGTATTCATGTATATTTTTTTAATAAAATTAAATAAATTAATATAGTTAAACTATATTAAATGTACTTTTATATTAGTTAAAATTGCTGACTTGCATTTCTGCATGACCATTTGTTTAATATAATTTATTCAGTAGTTAATGTTACTAAAAACTTAAAATTTGTTCAAGTTCGCTTCTTGTACGAGTATTATATTATGTAAATAGTAAAAGTGCATGTTAGTTAAAAAAATGATAAACTTGGTTTTTTCACATACTCATTTTAAAGA
>NW_023461724.1:11683-23678 GCF_013731165.1 Rhagoletis pomonella
TATGCATGTACATATGTGTGTAAACTTTATGCCAAACTATCATTATTTTAAATTGTATTTGCATCTTCATAAAAGGAGAACAAGATAAAAAATTTAACAAAAATTACAAATTAATGAAAATTATGTGAAGATTTACCATATTTTCGTTTATTTGCTCACAAAGAACATCACATTTCATGTTGCTCAACATTGTATTATGTTATCAACATTAAATTCAACAGAATTTTTACATTCCGACTTGAACTTTTCTAACGCTGTTAATTTTTCGTCCGCGAATAGTTTCCACTTTCAGTTTGCACCTTCTCTATCTATCTAAGTTCTCTGTTTGTACCTTCTCGTTCTTAAATGTTCTCTGAGCAAAGCGCTGGTGCGCCGTTGGAGAGATCCGGGTTCAAAACCCTGGCGTAGATTTTTTTAAATATAGTTTTTTCTTTCCTTAATTTAATTTTATTTTTATTTTTAGATTTTACTGTCCTCAAATGAAAAATACATATTTTTTAATTTCATTTAATTTTTGGATTTTTTTTTATTGAGTGTTTTTATTTATTTTTTTTTGAGATTTTATTGTTTTAATAAGAATATAATAGAAACGTATTTTATTATTTTTATTTTTTAACTAAATATGTTTTATTTTTTCAATTAAGTTTTCTTTTTGGTTTTAGATTTTATTATTTTAAAACGAAAAATGTATTAATATTACTTTCCATATTTCTTCTTTTTTTAATTTCCTTTTAATTTTTAGTTTTTATTGTTTTAAACAAAAAAAATATTTTTAATTTCAATTAGTTTAATTTGTTTAGTTTGTTAACTTGATTTTTTTATATTTATTTCTTTCATTGAATTTTCTTTTATTTACTAGTTTTTATTGTTTTAAACAGAAAAGTTAACACATTTTTTCACTTCATTTATTTTGTAGGAACTTTTTTACTTAAATTTGTTATTTTTTTTAAGAAAAAAAAGAATAGTAATGTATTTTTTTTCTTTGAATTTTTAGAAACGTATTTTATTTTTTTCTATTTTTTTGTTAAATATGTTTCGTTTTTTCAATTCAGTTTTCTTTTTGGTTTTACATTTTATTGTTTTAAAAAAGAAAAATATTTTAATTTTTTTTTAATATCATTTGTTGGTCCTTTTTTAAGGTATATTTATTTTTATTTTTATATTTTGTTTTAAATATAAACATATTTTTTTAAATTTTATTTAATTTTTTAGGACTATTTTCCTCTTTTTTGGTTTTATTTTTTTCTAACTTCATTTTCTTTTAGTTTTTAAATTTTGTTGCTTTAAAAAGAAAAAAATATTTCTGTTTTCAGTTTCAATTAATTTTTAAAAATATATATATTTTTATTTTATTCTTCTAATTAAATTTTATTTTATTTATTAGTTTTTATTATTTTAAAAAGAAAAATATATATTTTTTTCATTTGATTAATTTTTTTAAAAACTTATTGCTTAAAGGCGAACAGCATAATGCTAAGACGTTAGCAGATCTTTCAATTAGTCTTTCGAAAGGCAGTAAAAAGCTTCCAACATAGTTGCCAGAATTGACAACTGTCTTACGAAAGGCTTTTGTCTTTCGAAAAACTGTGGTGAAAGACAGTTGCCAGAAGTGCCCTGTAAATTAAAATAAGCTCATTCAAATTCCCGCAGCCGGATAGCGTCTTTACAACGGAGAAGAAGAACTTGTCTTATTTATAAACATATTCGAAAATTGCAAGATTGCAAAATTGAAGCATTCATTTGTATCTATTGTGAAATGAATGAAGTCTAAACTCTTTTTGAGAGTGGTACCAATCTTTTGACGAGCTTCTGTATTTCGTTTTGGAAAGTATGGCAAATCAATTGAGTAGGTGACTTTTGTACAAATCTGAATGCGGTGGTCTAATTTACAATATCTGTAGCCAGCCTAAAGTTTTTATTATCTAAAAACATTTAAAAGCTAAAATGTATATTTTTAGTGTACTTCCTGTGATTGTGTGATAAGACCTCTAAATAAACTAATCGATTGAGCGTGACAAAGACTTATGTCTAAAAGAGCATTTCAGAAAGCTCTTTCATTGACAAACGAGATCCCATTGTGCAAAATTTTTTTGAATTTCTATTTCCCGAAAATTTCATCAATTTTGATGTTATTTGGAACGAATTTCAAATTTCCGTAAACTCTTTTTGCACAGCCAGGCAGCTCTAAAAGCTTCAAACTCAGTCAGGGGTAGCTAACTCCTGGTATGAGTGCTGGAACACAGGGACATGTCAGACAATGTGATTAGGGTCAAACTGGCAAGGAATAGGTTGGGAAGGCTACTCACTTGCCACCTGTAAACACACATTACTGAATACATTGACAACGTTATCAAAATACCTAGAATTTTAGTTACAAGGAGTGGTCCTACTCCTACCTTGCCAGAAAAAGCCGAAAAGGTAATAAAACGTAATCTTCAGTCACACAGAACCCTCAAATTCTTAAGTCAACTAAGGCCTTAATTATGAAACTCATACCACCAGGTGAGGTGCATATATATTTCGATGAAACCTGCAATGATAAAAAGTCTTTCAGAATTATTATGTTAAATCTCGTTAAGAGATATTTT
The DNA here is from genome assembly GCF_013731165.1 of Rhagoletis pomonella. Taxonomy (NCBI): domain Eukaryota; kingdom Metazoa; phylum Arthropoda; class Insecta; order Diptera; family Tephritidae; genus Rhagoletis; species Rhagoletis pomonella. Next base: position 14,272 of record NW_023461724.1, read on the forward strand.
TAATATTAGGATTGCCTAGAATTTCTTTTCAACATATTAATTAACACCCGTGCAAACTTCTAGAAGTACTTATAACTAGTATAGATAATACGCACATGCACAAGGATGGCTTAAAACTTTACAAATTATAGTTTATGCAGTAGCGAAACGTAAGAGTTTTTCATTACAAACATCTATGTATTTGCCAACACCTCGAATGATTTTACGATGGCATTGTAAACACTTAACCTGCAGCAGGGAAGTCTCACACAATCAAATGCAAACAAATGATGAACCAAGTGAGCGCAAAAAGAGCTCATTCCTTTATGTAAGGTTACTGGAAAATTAGCTTAGTGCCGAGAAAGGAGTTTCGCAGGCGCATATTCCCCACTTTTCCCATACAGCTACTGAGGGCAGTTTAGCCTAAGAGAGCCAAGATATTTAAACATCTGCGTTCCCACTGCTAGCAAATTAGGGAATTAAGTGGAGAGATAATACCACCGTATAATACTTCAGGTAGAATAAAATATATAGTAATGCTAATGTACATATGTATGTATCTGCCAAGTTGCAGCCTAATCGATGTACAAAATCTAACGAAATTTTGGCACAGTATTGCCATGACTCTTGCTGCTATGATAGTTATTGTTTATAAAGCTGCAACCTAGGAACCGTAAGTCACATGTGCGGATGTTCAAAAAAGATCGGTGTTTCTAAAAACCGTTTTTTTTTTAATTCGGTTGATCATATTTTTAAATCTGTTTTTAATTTAGTTGTTACCTGTTTTTTCCTTTAAAACTGAAAACCGAAAGTTCGGTTTTTACATTCACCAGCATGGTAAGATAATTATTTCGTATATCTTCGAGATAAGATTTAAATTTTATGGCGTACCAAAATTTCAAAGTGACTACTAAATTTTTTTATTACTGATCTGCTAGTTTATCAATATCTATTGTGAAGCCTATTGTGAATATTGTCTTTGACTGCCAAGAAGAACAAAACGGCCTTCAAAACTATTAAAATTAAATTTAAAAAGTTTTTGTTTCTGAACAGTTCGCTTTTGTTTAAATAAGTATGCTAAATCTTTTATATATTTCTTATTTTTGGAAATGTTTTTTTCCACGTTTTTTTAAACGAAAAAAAAAACGAAATTAATCGAAAACCAATTTCTTGGAAACGGTGACCATCCCTACATAGTCACATGACATTGGCATTTGGTGTGGATATATTCCTAAAGTAGGCTGTTATAGTAAAATGTTCCTTACCCTTTAGAGTTTTTGGACCGTTGAGTTCCCTCCATAATCTTTATATAAAAATTGGAGCTCATATTTTTCATTTTCGTAATCTTGATCCACCTAAATTTTGTAATGGAACAAGACTAGTAGCAAAGAAAGCGATTACTAATATAAATGAATAAAAAATTATTACTGTATGCGTCAAAGACGATTTTATACCATGTATACCATTATTTGCCACTAATCTCCCATTAGGATTAAAAGGGCTTCAGTTTCGCCAAATCAAAATAGTTTATAAATACATAGAACTGAAACTAGGCTATGCCAAAAACTATGTACAATTTTTTTGCCGATAAAGAAAGAATTTGCACATGGTTCGAAGTAAGGCTCACTGAACTATGAAGAATAGCCAAACAAGTGGTCAGGTGCTATGACTGAAGGCACTATCCAGTTATTTTCATGTTCATGGCCATTTCATTCGCTATGCAGTTTCCTAGTCTGGTACAGAGTGTTGAAACCCTGATCTACATATACGCCATAATCAATAAGTATGACATTTACTGCTAGTGTGTTACAAAATGCCCAACATTAGCGGCAACTTCTTTAGTTGTGGTTATACATGCGACTTTCACGACAGCTTTCTGTCAGCAATCAAGTTCCATAACTTAAGCCTATTGGAGGCGAGGGCCCTTAGGCTTGCATATTCCGTCAAGACGTGAAGCTGCGTACAAGAGATATTTAGGTTGTTCACAAGCATTTGAAGAAAGTCCTATAGTCAGAAATCCAGTACCAAAAATGTAAGATCATTTATTTTTTGGGACGATCGATATTTTTTGTACAGTTCATAAAATAGCGTGGTTGAATGGCTGAGAGGGACAGGAAACCGGCTGGTGGCGAGAGTTTAATTGTACTCTGACGATTGGAGCTTTATTTGGGTCAAAAATTCACACTGACTGTTTTGACTCACTCATGATGATTCTCCTTTGCAAAAAATACCTCCAATTCAGAGAAGAGTATTTAAAAGACTGTTCTCTTCTGCTATCAAATTTCTTCCTCAGAAAGTACGTCAAATAAGACTATTTAGGTCGGTTTTGACTAGTGGTAAGTAGGTTAGATGAGGCTATTGTGGAAGAAATGACGATGGAACCCACTTAGGCATTAATAAGAATGACCATTTTGCTATCACATTATACCTACAAATTATTTGAACGGTAACTACAGGTTTTCTCTGTTAAACTAATAGAAACGCTGGGTGCTCAAAACAAAGTTCTGCAGGCAGCAGATGTCCACTCTGGAGAGCTTTTCGTTGGTGTTTATGAAATGTGCACTGAGGTGTATAAACCTTAGTGTTGCGAATTTCGGGCGGCTGAGATGGAAGTGCTGAGGTGATTCCAGCTCGTCTTCTTAAGAGATCCGTGACGTCGCACCGCGTAGGTTTCTAAAGGACAATTTCACGTTACTATACCAGTAAGCACCGAGTGCTGGCTTAGCCAGCTGCAGAAGCTCCCTTGACCGCCTGCGGACAACAACCGATCAGAAAGACCTTGCATATGGGATCAGGCGCAGGTTGTCAAAGGAACCTCCCTGTCCGAGGTGACGACCTCGATGGTGCCCGCCCTGCCTAGCCTAGATATTTACCCTCCTAGGCGTGTAGCCAATCGGCTGCCTATTTTATAGCTGCCACCTCGTCCTCAAAGACGTTGTAGAGATCCGGAAGTCAGAACATATTGATTTATGGAGAGCTCCTGACAGTACAGACCTCCCCCAACTCTCTTGTCCATATGTGATGATGTTTATTGGCCCTAAACTCCAGAGATTGCTGGGTTGAAAGAGAACCCGCCGCTACTTTGCCTGCAATGTCAACAGGTGCGAAAGTGAGCCGTGAAGTCTTCATATGCACCTCCTTCTACCGACCACTAAATTTTTGTATACGCAATGGTCTCGATCGAACTTATTTAACGGTAAGGATGTTGAGCTTTCGAGGTTTCCAATTTTAATGTGCAGGTGAATCAGCATTTTCTAGCTCCTCGTGTTGCTTATGGAAAACATACTTCTCATCGTACCTCAAATAAATAGTCTATAGCAGCAGGGACTTCTTAAATAACTGCGTCTAAATCTGAAGATCTTCTATGAATGTTGGTTGATTTTTCCGACTGGTTGGGAAGATGATTTATTTTGGAGAGAGTTTCCGTCATCCATTGCCAAGTTTTCAAACCAGAAATTGCACTGAAGATGGCACAATGCCGACAATGGATGACGGAAATTCGTTCCAAAATAAATCATCTTCTGTTAACCCCAATCTTGGACTTATGTATAAGTTCCCAAAATTGTGTTACCAAATTTCGATTAGGAGTAACTTGTTTTTTATGGGTCCATTAAAAGGAGGCTGTAAAACCCTGTGGTCAGCGAGCTCTGCCGCCTACCAGTCGTGCTGGATCCTTCTTCACCTTACGAAGACTTAGAGGACATCAAGGGCCGGGGTATGTAGAAACGAAAGATTCACCAGGCTCATTTAACGACTTGGCGGAAAATCTAGTGCCCGTTCGGGCACAATTGGGAGATCTGAACGTATGTTGCCGTATCAGTCTTTAGTACGAAGTATTTGAATCTGATCTGGGGAGTTCCACAGCTGAGACGAGAGAGCCAAGGATTCCCGATCATATTTTACTTGTAGATGTCTCCCTTATTTTTGAACACCTTTAAAAGTTGTTGCCGAACGAAGGAACTTGAATAGAGCTTGTCTGTACATAAAGAAGGTGGATTGCGTAGAAAAGGGTTAGCAAACTCAGCCCCTAGTCAATCTAGAAATCTCAAATATCAGAAGTTGGTGTACTTCAGCAAATGGGCAGAATATTCTGATAGCAAGAAGCTCGAAATGGCGACGGATTCAACTGCGACTTTTTCTACCCAAATTCTCCGACTTTTCGCAACATGGGTATAGCAAAGTGCATGAAACTAGTAGTTGCAAATCCTCTTCAACACAAGTGTTGCGTGTTATCACTTCCGATTGTGGGCATAAAATTTGAATACACTCAAAGGAGCGCGAACTGATGAGAGATGTGGCATGACGAGGAGAAGCGGCGAGGAGTGCGGTAAAGAATGTGAATGAAAATTGAGAAGGCACCTGATATGCACAAAGTGTGCGACTTAGAGGTGGTGGTGGTGGTTGTTGGTGGCAATGGTCGCATGCAATTGGGCGTACTACTCGCGCAAAATGCATGCAACCCGCGTGCCTTGCATGCAGGGCATGACGAAGCCAAAAATCACCTTCGTTTGCTCATTGCGCGCCTCACACTCCCCGCACACGCTGCTGCACACGACTTATCATTAGAGTAGTTAAATCGACTAAATGAGTGCTACTCAAACTAGTTTTGTCATAACTGACTTACAAGCTGCATGCAACATGCCGCCGCTAACGACATTGCCAATCGACAGCAAGAAAGTGCATACATACCTATGCACATAAGTAAGACAGTGCAAGCGAACGAACGAACGAACGGAAGCAAGGCGTGTGCAAGTGTTTAAAGAGAGGCTTGCCGCTGTAACACGCCTCAGCGCCGGCCCTCGATTTTGGTGCTAATTTGCCAATGAAATGCATTTTATTACGTTGCAAGTGGCATGCAATTAATTTACAGAGAAGTTGCTGAACCACCACCAGCATCAGCACCAGCGGCAGTAAGCATAGTTGGAATTGAAGGTGCACTTTGAGGTTCGTCTAATGTTGCAGCGCGACTTTAAATTGATGCAAATGAGGCATTGCATCTGCACAGCTAAACTGAGTTAATCTGCTTGCCACTATTTTGTCGTTGGTTTGGCATTTGTTTGAGTGATTTGCTGGTGTGGCAAATTGCCATTTTGCATCTGCGAATTTGTTTGTGTATGCGTGTGTTTGCGGACATTAAGATGTCTTTCTCAGTGGCTTAGCTACAATTTTGCTTAGTTTGCAACACTTTGAGGCACATTACCGTTGGATTAGTTGCGGTTTTATTATCTTTTCGAAGAAGCGTGTAGCTGGGGGTTTTGCTATGAATAAATATACATAATTGTTGTTGGTCACGTATGACCTACGATATGTTTTTATTTTCAACATGGGATAAGCTGTTGCTTATTTACGTATTTATTTATCGGGCGAAACCGAGCTTTATATATACCTTATGTGACCAACTATTTCATAGCTCAAAGAAGTACAGGTTAGGTTGGGTTAAGTTAAAGCCCTGAGCCGATTACGAAGTTTCGAATGCGGCTAATTTCGATCCCTGAGAGCTCAGTGTTTGTTCAGAAGCGCGAGCCAAAATGCTTCCATATTAGCCTCGCGAAGGTTGGACAGTCTAAAAGAAAGTGTGGAGATGGTTCCACTTCATCTTCCTTCTGACAGCTGATACAAAAGGATCAGCCGAAATTCCTAGTCTCACCGCATGAATACCAATCGCACAATGGCATATCAGAAACCCCATCACTAGCCCTCGAGAGGTAACGTGTGCAGAGAAACGTCTTCTTTTCCTTTTTTATGTCACAAAAGGACCCGGTTTCCTTTAGCCTAATAGCAGTTCGCGCTGCGACAATTCTGTCTGCAATATCCGCCGGCGCCGTGTTCAACATACGTATGTTAAGCGCTAGTATAGGTGTGTGAATTTGTGTAACAAAGAATGAAAAGCATATTTAGACAAAGAGAAATCTAAAATGACAGAATTCGAGATCTCATTAAATTCACTTTCAGATTAGTTTTAACCTTATCTGGGTAGAAGGGATAAAACTTACGTAGTGTCCTGAGAGGGACAAGAAAGTGAATTCTTTCTAGCAAAGACGGACAATCAATTGTACTATTAATGATGCTAAAAACGAAAGAAAAAGAGAGAATCAATCTCCTTGATTCAAGTGACTAAAAGTTGATTAAAAGCAGGCGTGAATGATAAAAAAGGGATAGAATCAGAAAATCTAAAAATGAAGGGCAGATTTTAACACTTTTTGCACATTTTCAATCCTTATAATACAGATTTGAATAAGGTTTCGATAATGACATATGTACATTCATTCTATTGGATGCTTAGGGCCCCTTGTTATACCTTTCATGAGCATAAAATGGTATTATAACTTTGTAAGTACCAGAATAAATAGAGATAGACCCATTAAAATGTATACTTAAATGATCATAACGGCGAGCTGAGTCGATTTAGCCATGTCCATCTGTCCATCTGTCTGTCTGTCCGTCTATCCGTCTGTTTGTATGCAATCTAGTCTCTCAGTTTTCGAGATATCCGGATGAAATTCGGTAGGTGTGTGTATTTTGATAATGTATTAATAATTTTTCGGAACCGGAAGAATCGGACCACTATAACATATAGCTCCCATACAACTGATTTTTATAACTTCTCCATTTAAGTAGCTAGGCACATGAAATTTTGCAATACTTCCACCTATTATCAACAGAAAACTTAAAGTGAAAATTAAAAAGATCGGGTTAGGAACATAAAATTTTGCACTGTTGTCACTCATTATAAATAAAATAATTTCAGTGAAAATGGCAAAGATCGGGTTGCTATAACCTATAGCCTCCACACAACTGATTGTTCAGATATGGGGTTTTACTGTAAAGCTCCTTTATTTGGACAGCTAAAAACCGATAAATTTCGTTAGCTATTTTATAAATAATAATACAAAGTCTACTGAGGAAATAGTCAAAATCTATGCTGTATAAGCTTTATCTCTCATACCACTGATTGTTCAGATACCAGTTTTTGCGATATATCTCCTTTATGTATGTATGTATATTTTTATGAGTATATAAATTGCAATTTTTTACTAGAAAATAGCGGAACTTTTCGTTGTTTATCAGTTTCCTCTTTTTTTCTTCCCTATTCATTACTCTAGATTGGTTCGCTTTGGAAAGGAGAATATTTTCACCGTTTGATGTTAAAATTTTAAAGTAACTTAAACTTTTAAAATGAAAAAAATTACTAAGTATAAAAAATTACAAAATAGCTGCGACAGATATTATGCATGCTGTAATTTTTTTTTAGTTTGGTGGTACACTCTTGAAACTTCACAGGTATGTTGTATATGATGCCAACTTTCATTGACTCTAACATAAACATTAAATTTGAAAACTTCTCATTTTTTCCATAAAAATCAAAAGCAAAATTTAAATGTATTTATCGACTTGAAAGTTCTGAAATACTCCCCCAAAAAACCAAAAAAAGTTCATAAATTTTTCGAAAAACTAATAACGAACGAATAAGTCTTGAAAAATCGCGAAATGTCTCGAAAAAATCTCAAAAATCCACAAAAAATAAATAAAGTTCCGAAGGGTGTCAAAAATGAACAAAAAACAAGTAAGAGCAGCGCTGTCTTCGGCTATGCCGAAGGCTTCATACCTTTCATGAACATCTGCAAATTTTACTTTGACAGATTACTGCTTTGAATACATCTGCATACATCGATAGAGGAGTTACATACTTATATAAAAAATCGCATCTAAACAATCAGAGGTATGAAGATATACTTTATATGGCACCAATCTAAGTGATTTTCACTGCTGTGGGATCGGTATGTAAACCGGTAACACAATTTATTGGTAACTGGTATCTGAACAATCAGTGCTATAGGAGATAAAGCTTATACAGCATAGATTTTGATGATTTTCTCAGTAGACTTTGTATTATTATTTATAAAATATCTTACGAAATTTATCGGTTTTAGCTGTTCAAATAAAGGAGTTTTACAGTAAAATCCCATATCTGAACAATCAGTTGTATGGGGGCTGCAGGTTATAGTGACCCGATCTTTGTTATTTTCGCTGTAAGTCTTCTGTTGATAATGAGTGAAAACAGTGCGGAATCTCATGTTCCTAATTATATAAAAGGAGGAGTTATAACGCAAAATTTTATATCTGAACAATCAGTTGTATGGGAGCTATAGGTTATAGTTACCCGATCTTTTTAATTTTCACTGTAAGTTTTCTGTTGATAATTATTGAAAACAGTGCGGAATTTCATGTTCCTAATTATATAAAAGGAGGAGTTATAACGCAAAATTTTATATCTGAACAATCAGTTGTATGGGAGCTATAGGTTATAGTGACCCGATCTTTGTAATTTTCACTGTAAGTATTCTGTTGATAATGGGTGCAAGTATTGCAAAATTTCATGTTCATAGCTGCATAAATGGAGAAGTTATAATGAAAAATCTCATATCTGAACAATAAGTTGTATATATGTTATAGTGGTCCGATTCTTCCGGTTCCGACAAATGATTAATACATTATAAAAATACACCCACCTACCAAATTTGATACGGATATCTCGAAAACTGAGAGACTAGATTGCATACAAATAGACAGACAGACGGACAGACGGACATGGATAAATCAACTCAACTCGACGTTCTGATCCTATAAGTATACATTTTCATGGGTCTATCTCTTTTTGTTCTGGTACTTACAAACATCGGACCAAAGTTATAATACCATTTCATGCTCATGAAAGGTATAAAAAACAAAACATCCAGGAAGATGACAAAAAACACATGAGTTCTAGAATTATGAAGAAAGAAAATCCTCAAGAAATTTAAAAGGGTCACAAAAAATCCTGAAATATTACAGTAATATCGGAAAGCAAGGCACAATAGATTCAGTTATGTATCAAAAGATTCTGGAGAGCTCCGAAAAATCTCGAAAATTAGACAAGGAAGAATTCCGAAAAAAATTTTTCAAAATTGTGAAAAATAGCAAACAATGCCGAAATATTTCGAAAACTTGCAACAAACCCAAAAAGAAACGGGTCACCTGAACAAATCCTGAAAATATACGGAAAATTCCTTAAAGGTATCCTAAAAACTTAAAGATGAATAAAGTATGAAAAGTAACAAAAGACACGTAAAAATACAAATAAAAACAAATACCGCAAAAATCCCGAAAAGTCCCGAAAAAAAAATCTTTCAAAGTTCTGACAAATCCCAAACAATACCGAAATATTTCGAAACAGTTGCTGTAAACCCAAAATGAAACGAAAAACCTGAACGAATCCTGAAGATATACCGAAAATTCCTTAAAGAAATCCTTAAAACTTAAACACGAATAAAGTCTGAAAATTCTTTAAAAACCCCGTAAGATAATTCTAAAACGTATCAAAAGACTCGTAAAAATAAAACTAATAAGTAAGAAAGTCTAAGTTCGGGCGAAGCCGAACATTAAATACC
>NW_023461725.1:0-11792 GCF_013731165.1 Rhagoletis pomonella
TTAATCAATCCCACATACTTTATATATTTATCTACTTAGCAAAATATTATAAGCTACCACCTGACTATGAATAGCGACAGCACGCTTGAAAAAACAACAAAGCTGCTGGAGCTGACAGCCTGCCAGCTGAGCTATTAAAGTACGGTGGCGAGGAGTTGATAAGGTGCATTCATCAACTCTTATCCAGAATATGGTCAGACGAACGCATGCCCGACGACTGGAATTTAAGTGTTCGCTGCCCAATCCACAATAAAGGCGATCCCGCCATACGCGCCAACTACCGCGGAATCAGCCTTCTAAGCATAGGTTATAAGATCTTATCGAGTGTATTGTGAGAAAGACTGAAGCCCACCGTCAACGATCTGATTGGACCTTGGACGCCAAATCTTGAAAAATATCCGCGAAAATAGGATCGACACCAGTGATGAAATTGATAGTACAATTTTACTTGTTTGGTACATTTTGGATCCCAAAAGTACATTGGTACTACATCGAAATTTTTGATACAATTATGTCAAAATACAGCATTACGACAAATTATGTAGAAATACGACTTGTGGATAAACATGCAGTCATATTTGTCCTACTTTATACAAGTAAATGCGTGGTGTTTATTAAAAACGAAAGACCTTTTAAAATCATCAAACAGTTGCTGTTATAATATAAGCAACTGCTTCTTTGTAAAAATTTGTGTGCTATTCGCACTTAATAAACATACTTATATGGTTTTGTTGATTAACTTGAATTATTGATTTGTAATGGAAACTTAGGGTTTTCATGGCCTTTTTAAACTATGCATATGTACAAGTACATAAAACGTTACGCACCCAAGTCCACGGACGAAATTTTTCCATATTTTTGGTGCAGTACACACTGGCCGAACCAAAAAACTGTTCTAACTAAAGCAGAGTGATTAATTAATGCCGATAAGATTAAAAGGGTATTTAAAATTAACGAGTAAGGCTTAATATTTCCGGAAAGTCACCCAGTTTTTTTTACAAAAAACACTAAAAATAAGATAATTACTAGTGCTTATTTATTGCTTCAGGGGTTTCAATGGTTTCCTTGATTTTATATTTTCGTGAAATTAGACTCTTAGAAAAAAAAAAAAATGTGAAATATTTCCAGAAGGTCACTTTTAGGTGGAAAAGGATTTGTTATTTAAATCCAAAAGTGTTCAAATGGCATATATGGGAAGTTTTTGCTGAAGAAAGATTAAACAAAAAGCCTGCCTCCCAAGAAAAACGTCACGTTAACCCTAGAAGGTCATCGTTATTTTTATAGCGCAAAGGTCATCCTTCGTCGATTCGACGACGGCATTTCTAAAAGGCGTTATTTAATTAACCTGTATATCAAAATGCACAAAACTTATTATTTTCACATTATTTTGTTTAAATATTTTTTAAATAAAACAATATCAAGTAGCTTTTCTTTAGTTTTTTGATTGTAATTCAAGATTTCACAACTCTGATTCATTTGGCTTTTTGTACAAAACATTAATTAGAAAATATAAAAAATAAATAACTTAAGGTACATATAATTCATTTAAAGTATTTTTTCTTAAAAATAATACTATGAACTAAAAAAGGAAAAAAAATTCAGATACGACAGTTCTCATTTTGTGCAAGAGGCGCAAAGCTCTATTTTATGCTCTCCACAGAGATTTTTTTGGCATTTTGCACAGGATGATTTGTTATGCGTCGCTTAGAAGGGGGACAAATTGCGCAATTTTTTTTTTCTTCGTCGGTATAACTTTTGATTGCATTGATCGTGTATTATAACTGCACAAGTAAAATATATAAACAAATTAAAAAAAAACTTAAGAAAATTACGTTGAAAACATAAACGTAAAACATACACAAAGTTCATCCTTCGTCGTTTTGACTACGCACATTTAAAAAATAAGTACTTACACGAAGTGCATGAATCTAAGTAACCGCACACATCAACAGCACAACACCGACTAGCGCTGTACGAAAAATTACCACTATACAAACAAAGGAAAACAGCGATAACGGTAAAATAAAAACTCGCGTCGTCAAAACGACGAACCGTGACCTTCCAGGGTTAATGTCATGAAGAAGGCGGAAAAAACCTCCTACATTGGCTTATCTGATATGTGAGCGTAAAAGTGATATGCAAATGTTACATTCTGGAAAAACTTTTACAAAAATGCAAAAATAAGAACAAAAATTAATTTTTGAAGGGCCTGAAAGCAGTTTCGTGACTCCCTCTCATGTGATTTCTTTAATCTGATGTTGGAGAAGATAATAAGAGCCGCAGAAGTGCACCGTTCAGGCACAATATTTTACAAGAGCGTACAATTGCTGGCGTATGCCGACGACATCGATATTATCGGTAAAGGAAAGGGCTACGTCTGTTCTCCCTTCTTGGGATTGGATAGAGAAGCAAAGCGAATGGGTCTGGTGGTGAACGAGGACAAAACGAAGTATCTCCTGTCATCACATAAACAATCAGAGCATACGCGTCTTTGCACCCACGTCACTGTTGACAGTTACAAGTATGAAAAAGTAGACGACTTCGTTTATTTGGGAACCAGCATTAACACCGATAATAATGTCAGTCTTGAAATCCAACGGAAAATCACTCTTGCCAACAAGTGCTACTTTGGACTGAGTAGGCAATTGTGAAGTAAAGTCCCCTCTCGTCGTACAAAGATCACACTGTATAAGTCACTCATCATGCTTGTGCTGGTATATGGCGCAGAGCCATGGACAATGAAAACATCTGATGAAGCGGCTCCCTGAGTTTCCAAGAGAAAGATTCTGCGAAAGATTTACGGACGTTTACGCGTTGGCGATAGCGAATACCGCAGACGATTTAACAATGAGCTGTATGAGCTTTGCAACGATGTAGACATGGTGCAACGAATTAAAATTCAGCGGCGGGCCGCGATGCTGGTAACAGAGAAAGAGGAAGGCCTCCTCTGCGTTGGAAAGACCAAGTGGAGAAGGCTTCACTTGGCATTTCCAATTGGCGTCAGTTGGCACAGAAGAGAAATAACTGGCGTGCTGTTTTGGACTCGGTCAAAGTCGCTTAGGCGATCACAGCGCCAACAAAGAAGAAGAAGATTTATAGTATATTTTGTTTGGGGGAAAATAAAAGTCACTTGACCGTATTGTAATAGTAATATTATGATGTCTTAGGTCTTAGCCAATTGTTATTGGCCACGAAAGATTAATTTAAAACTTATCTTTAGCCCGCGCAATTGAATCAAAGTGTACGAATTTTGAAAATGAAACTCTGGCTGGTAATATCTATGAAATTCGTTAGTTGTTATAAACAGGACGATATATTAAATTAAGGGTTATTAAATTTAGTACCTTACGTTCATTTATCATTTTTCCATAAGTCTTAAAGTTTGTAAGATATTAAGATAAAACTTACAAAAACTATAATTTTCCCTTATGAATTTTGAATTCTTCATTACTTCAGCAACCAAGTGAAAAATACAAAAAGGTGAGACGAGATTTATTTGCAAACATTTTTATGTTTTCGGATGTTTATATAATATTAAAAGAACCATGGACTTGGTCACACCGATTTGGTCAGTTTTCAAGATCCTGGTGAATGAAATCAAACATGTATTGTCAAAGATTAGGAGTCTTTTGATTAAGTTAATAGTAGTTCAAGCATATACGTATTAACATACAATAACATTAATACAATTAGGGTGAGAAACGCCCATTTTAAGTCCATTTATTCAGTCTTGAAAATTGGTGCGGAATGGTTTTATGTATTAGTCAACGAAGAAGCACATTTTTCGCGGTTTGTAAATTTTCCGTTATATGAAAGTAGGAGACGGGAAATAATTGTTTAGATATACATTAAAATTTTAGTTAATTGGATTATGTGAAAAAGTCTTTAACATATCCTGGGAAATCTTTTTGAGGACTCTCTAATTAGACGATAGTTCTTTGCGTTCAGCTTGAATGAAAAAAGTCACTCCATGGCAAACTTTTCTGTAATCCGGCTCTTTTATCTAAAAGTTTTTTATACAATTGAAGATATGTACATTAAAAAAAAAAATGGAGATCCCCTTAAGTTTTTCGATATAACTTAGGTAAATGTTGCTCTATCGGTACGTAGTAATTACCACATTGAAGGCGAGACTTACTGTTACTGATTTATGATAATGATATGATGAAAATCGTTCAGGTAATAAACAAATTGTTTTAGAATAAAAAAAATGTTTAACAAATTTTTTTGTCCTTTTCCTATGTTTGCAATTTTTATATTGTATGCATAAACATAAGTAAACTAATTAGTGTTTCTGGAAGTTTTGCCTATTCAGAGTTTCCATACAAAATTTTTGCACGATGATGCAAAATTATGGCTTTCCCATTGGAGCTACCGAAATTGTTCCTAAGTTTGCAAAAATTCGCAAACTATAGCTAATATAAAAAAAAAAATATTAGAATATTTGGAACCAGCGGCCTAAAGGCACGCCTGCAATATTAATGCAGTTCTTTAAATCTTTTGACTATAGGCCAGTGCAATTATCAAGAGAACGATTAAAAATGTTTTGAAAAAAGATAAGTTTGAGATTAATGATAAGCTAAAGGGCTGCGAGAAATGATATTTGACTTTATCTTTTGCGTTAACGTATTCATTATCTAATAATATGAACCAAACCTTTTTGCTGGACCCAGAATTTTTAACAAGAATTAGTCTTATTTGACTAGTGTGCTGTGGGTCACTTAGCGATCAATGCGCGGGCTCTTACAATTAAAATAAAATACTAATATTTTGCAGGCTTGTTGTTGACTTCATGATACAATATATTTTCATTATTACCAAGGGATTTGAGTAAAATTAGATTTTCGACCCGCCCTAATATATACCCTTGTGGTTAGATCAGTGATTCCCAAAGTGGTCGAGGTGAACCCCCAGGGGACCACGGAAAACTTGACGGAGGTCTACGTTAGCATGAAAAGAATATGGGGGTCCATGAGTGGCAAGTGGCGGTCCACGAAAATTTATCTGGTTTCGATAGTAAAGAACCAAAATGGTTGCTTGATAGCCTATTTATTTAACTTTAATTTTTTTGAGTGGTATATAGTTACGGTGACCATCCGTTCGGTTTTTTGCAGGACCGTACTGTTATTTAAAGGTCTGTCCTGCGTAGTTTTTCAAAACAGAAAGTTTAAAGTTTAAAATTGGATTAATAATTAAGAAATATACACTCTTCGTTATTTGAATAGTGCATCCTTTTAATACTTAGTAGGTACAGTTTTCCCTTTGTTTGTTTAATATTCATTAACTTTTTATAAAAAATATAGCATATTCTACATATACATCCCATTTAAAAAATTTTTGAAAATTAAAAAAAAAAATAAACATTGGGGCGACAATTTTTTTGTTGCCGGTGCTGCACATTTTCTTCCATATAAAAATTTTGTCAAGCATATTTTGTATGATAGAAAATCAAAAAAAGGGTGCGCTATTCAAATGACGAGGAATGTATATACATATGTAGTATATTTTTGTTATTTTTATACTACGCAATTATATGTAGGTAAATTTTTTGAAAAATTGTCCTGCATTTTCAAAATATATTTATGGTCACCGTATATATAGTGCTCTTGACGCACTGGTAAACTTACCGTCACTTTGTGTCATCATACGTGGGGAAGCCTTAAAGGCCACCTGTAGACGAAAAGGAAATGGATGTTGGTATAACACTGAGTGAGGTGATGCGGAAATCTCCGGCGGCAGATATTTGTCGAATCTTTAATGATGGCTCCAAAATCGACTCAGGGTAGAGATCTGGAATATGTTTCGAAGCTAATGGGGATAAGCTTCACTTTCTTTCTTGGGGAATATGCTTCGGCCTTCCAGGCTGAGGTATTTGTAATCCCCAAGGCCATAGCCTACGTGGTGCACGTCTTTTTCAAATGAATGTACAAAAAATTGTTCTTATTTAAACTTTTATTGTATATAAAGGTACATATCGAGCCCTAATCGCCAAAATAACGTAACCGAAATTTTTTTCAAAATTTTCTTTTATGCAGAAATATTCCTAGATCATCTAGATGCATTTCTGCATCAAAAAGAAAAATTTGAAAAAAATGTCGCTTACGTTATTTTGGCGGTAGGGCTCGATATGTACGTAAAGTATATTAAAATATCATTTCGACAGAGCACAGTTAAAATTTATTGTAAACTGGTTTGAGATCGTTAATATAAAAATCATTTTATACATTCACTTGTGATCAACTGATTAAGTCATCAACATTTTGATCGATTTTGGCTGTTTCCCTTTCGTTTATTTAATGTTAATTATTTTTCCATAAAAGCCAAGCTCATTAACAAACATAATATAAATCCACAAAAATTGTGCAAAAATTATAAACAATCTGTAAATTTTCAGCTAGATTTTCAACTTTCTATTCAGATTTTTTAGCCCATTAAATTTCAGGGCAATAATGTGCAAGTTTAAAATAATCGCGTTGATTTTTAATAATTTTTTCTTGTAGAAATTTGGTTAGGGGCTCGGTTGCCGAAAATGCTAAATTACGTTCTGCTAAGAAGGAACATAGCAATAGGTCCATTCAATATCAAAAAATTGTTACGAATTGTTACTAGTACTTGCAAGTTTTTACTGGAAATGCATTCAATAACCCAAAATATTTGCAAGAGAGAGCGAATTCGAGAGCGTAACAACCCGAGAGAGCTGCAAATTCTTGCAAGTAAAAATTTTACTTGCAGGAATTTGCAGGAGTCCAAAAGTAAGGTTATGTTTCAAATTCAAATGTAAACAACTATTTAAGAGGATGATTTGATGAAACATAATTAGTGAAATGAAAATATGGATGACAAATTTAGATCTATTGTATATTTTTTTATTTTTATGACGATGGGAACTATTCCCAATTAAAAAGAAAATGGCGCGCCCAAACTTAACCGTCAGAAAGTGTCAAAATGGCTTAAGTTGCAAGTTTTTACTAGTTTTGCGTTCAATAACTTTTTCTGAAAATTTTCTCTTGCTCTCAATTTTACTCTCTATTTTTCTTAAACTCTTTCGCTGCAAGTAGTTACTGGAAAAGTTATTGAATGGACCTAATATTTCAGTCTTTTTTGCGTTCAGTACATTTTCAATGAAGTCTTAAAAAAGTCGCCTACTTTTTTCTGATGTTTTATGCTGCACAGCTTTTTTGATGCTTTTATGAGCGTGCCTGCTGCAATAGATCAGCTCTACCTGATTTGGCTTTTAATGTGCAATTGCATCATTACGGCAAGCCTCGTAACCTCAAGTGTTTACACAACCAGCCTTTGAACAAGGGATCCTTTGGAGGAAGCAGCTGCAGTAAAACACAAAGATTGTAAAGATTTATTAAGAAAATAATTCAAAATCAGTTCTACTTATAAGATTTAGGGCCGTTTTCTCAAGTAACCTGTAACTTTGAAGCTCACTTTATATTTAATGATTACATTGCAATTTATAATTGTGTCTAAAGTAAACCATTTTATTAGCGGTTTTAAATTGGTTTACAACCAAGAAACATACATACGTCAAAAACCGATAATATAAATGCTTAACTTTAGACATAGCTTTATTTTTAATCCAACCTTTAAATATAAACTGAGCTTTAAAGTTAAAGGTTACTTCAGAAAACGGCCCTTAGTAACAAAGAAAAATTACTGGGAAGTTAAAAAACGTCATTTTTTAAACAAAAAACGTCCAAACGTCAACAACGTACAAAAAACGTCCAAATGACGTTAAAAACGTCAACCTGGCAACGCTGGGTACTGGGCAACTCGGGAGTGCCTGGATATGAGGCATCTGACCCTTTGGCCACAGTTGACTTAGAAGGCATTCCTCGATCTGCAACCAGTTATAGCACTCTCTACTTCAACCATCAGAAACTGGGTGAATACTTCGCTCAGCAATGACTAGGAGGCATCGAGTGGATGCAGGTGGGCAAAACTCATGTTGCCTTCAATCACAGAAGGTCTATCTAGCTTTTTCCTCTCACTGAGAAGACGGGACTGCTGACTGGTCCTTCACGTGGCACAAAAACCTGACTGTGCCCTTCCTGCTTTGAAGAGGATGAGATGGTAGAAAATTTCTTGAGCTTCTTGTTTGCTTGTTTGTTTACCCGCGATGCAAAATTACATCGTTAGATTTAGGCCCAATTTCAGATGGCCTACTTCAATAGAGATTGTTAACTAACTTCCACAATTCATTTTCAGATCGTACATTTAATCTGCACTTAACAACAATTTCAAGGAAGATGCAGCAGTGCTGCCAATTGCTTGGCATATTTAAACAAAGTTGTTCTGAAACCCAACGAAAGTTAAATGGCATTTAAACAACAAACCACAATTAAACTTACGTGCTGTTTCAATATTCATTTGAAATTGGCCCTTAATCTTCACATTTTCTGATGGGCTTTGGGAATATTTTAGAAATGAGCATCAGGCGTCCACCGAAACCAGTAAAGTTTTGAAAGGGGTCTACGAGAAAAATAAGTTTGGGAAACTCTGGGTTAGATGATTAGGTTAAGCAATATTTAGATCAGTTTTGGCTTTCTTCCTTTTGTTTATTTTATGTTTATTATTTATGTAAATCCACATTTCAAACTTTGTACAATATTATAAAAATTCAACAAACCTTACCAATTACACCCAAAAATTTTAAACACTTTATTCAGAGTCTTTAGAAAAAATTTAGGTATGCAGTTAAGCGCAAAGAAAAGCTTCGTCAACAAAAATAAATTAATATTTTCTAGCGTTTTGAACTTTGCACTTTAACCTACAAAAATTGAATGACCTATAAAATTGGATACCTAAAAATTTTCTAAAAATTCTTAACAACAAGTTTGAAAATTTTGGATGTAATTGGTAAAGTTTTTTTGATTTTTTATAATTTTGTACAAAGTTTGAAATGCGGACTTATATTGTACTAGTTATATTTATATTAGGGTTGTCCTTAAATGTAGGAAACAAATCTTAACATCAGATTTCCTACACCTCGATCCCTACGTCGATGCCACAATCGGGACCAAAATTTATATGTGATATCTGCGACTTTAGTAGTATCGATTTTGGGTATTAAATGAAAAAAAATTTAATTTTTTGAGTCTCCATGGAGGCATCTGGCCTTTGACCTCTCTTGCGACACACCTTAACCGACTCCAATGGGTACAAAAATGTATATATGATATCTTTGACTATGATAATACCGATTTTGGGTATTAGATGGAAAAACAATTAGTTTTAATTTTCTGAGTCTCCATAGAAGAATCTGAATTTTGCCTTCTTTGCGACACGTCTTAAACCTCTCCAATCAGGACCAAAATGTGCAAACCTATATGGCTGCATTTCGTTATTCATTCTGAACGTTTGGAATAACCTTTTTTGTTTACTTATTCTTTAGAACGTTCCTGATGATTTGTTAACGTATATTTCAAACGCATTCTGTTTATTCTGGCTGGGAAATGGGATTATCTGGAATGTATAAAGAAACGCAGCCATAATGGGCTAGGATTTTATAAAAAAAAATTAATAAACATTAAATAAACAAACTAAAAATTGCTAAAACTGGAAAAAATGTTACTTAACTTAATCAGCTGACTACAAGCGTACATACTTCCGCATTGCTCAGGCAAGCTACTATCGCGACACATCAACCAAAAGCTGAATGATTGTAATAAAATATATGAGATTACAAAAATTTAACCGGCGATATGCGACTTAAGCATGGAATGGGCACAGACATATGGTGTGAGCGACGGAAGCGTAGAAGTGATGATGATGTCGTGGGGGGGGTGAAATACAATAACGCAAAATTTGCTTTATTTCCCTTTTAAATTGGAAATAATACCAAAATCTGACTTTTGCCTTATTTTTCCGCATGTAGGAACACTCTTGCTTGTAAATACATACCTGTTTGCTGCTACATACATACATACATATGTACTAAATAAGTATTTCTTTATTATGTTTATATGTGTAAACCATGTAAAATATATGTATGTAAGTAAATTTGTGCATGAATATATCACATTTTGCATGGCACTCCTCTAGCACCGTCCGCCCACAGACAGTCCAACACTTTCCTAGATTTTTAGGTCTGGCAAAGCAATAATCGCATTCAACTCAATTAACACGTATACGCCATGGTGCAACAATGCTGTCAAATTAAACGAAAATGCATTGCACACGTACGTAAGTACCAGTGTTGCCACATAAAAATTACCAAATTCCTCAAAACCAAACGAAAAATTCTCAAAATACGAACAAATTACTCAAAATTTTCCTATTACAGATACAAGTATTGTGTACTGCATACTATTTACAGGTACTTAGTATACAAATTAATTACATTCTCTGACTGGCGTGCTGTTTTGGACTCGGCCAAAATCGCTTAGGCGGTTACGGCGCCAATAAAGAAGAAGAAGAATATGAACCTGAAGAATCTTTTAATTCAAAAACTTTTCCTATAATTTTCTGGATCTAATGAGTGGTCAATATGAATATCCTTATGATCGAACAGGAGAAGCTCGCCCAAACACTAACATGTGTGTAAGCGCCAATCTATTATTATTATTATTATTATTATTATTATTATTATTATTATTATGATCGAACAATGCGTGTTCTCTACATTCGTTTGCAAGTTTAAAATAAGTTGAAAATATAACCATGAAATGAAAAAAAAATTATCGATGACATTTTGAATATTTAACAGCAAATGCAGATGTGCTTAAGAGCGAAAAACACGACACAAGCGGCTTGACAAACCAAGCGAAATATCCCTTTCCTTAAAGCTATTTATGTTTTGTATGGGAGTGTTTGAAGGTATGACAAGCCATTTGAGTCAAATTTTAACAAAGATCTAAACTTTTTGATTTTCTGGCCGCCATGTTGACGTCTGATCAAACCGCTTACGTTGTGTATAATAAAATCGCCTCATTCGCAACGAAATGAGGACGCGAGAGAGAAAAATCGAAGAAAACCACACGCTTTTATATTGTAAACCGGAAGAAAACTAAAATTCTGTGCTTGAACGAGACATGTTTGCATAGTTAATGCAGAAAAGGGAAAAGTAGGTTTTTGAAGAATGTTTACCAAGCCACTTGTGTGGTATATTTCGCTCTTTATAAAACTTCGGAAAGCTTTTTGTTCAAAAATTTGCAGTGCGATTTAACAACTCTATTGTATAAAACATGGCTGCATTTGTTCTCTGCAAATATATCGGGAGAAAATTCCTCAAAAAATACTCAAGCGCACCCGAAATTCCTCACGTTTCGAGGAATTACTCTCAAGGTGGCAACACTGGTAAGTACACACATATGTATGTATGTATACGATCTGTGGCGATGAGGGCGCTTTCGTCAAATAACGCAGCGGGCGTACAAAAATGACATACGCAAACTGCTGCAAACAATGACAACCAGAATGAAACGATCATCTTGTGCATAAGCATCGGCGTTGCAGCGCTTATTGCACTGCAGCAGACAGGCGACAAATGTAAGAATGAGCAGAATAGATGTCATTGTCATCAGTCGTCAGCCATCACCATAAATAGTACAATTGCAAATCTTCAGCAGCTTTCTGGAATCGTGTAACTGCTAACGTCACAGTAGTGCTATTTTCTACATGCATCTATTTTTTCCTCAAATTTCATGCGTGTGCTCCACGTTTCGCAAAAATTTTGCTCCTACAAAGGTTCTCTCATGCTACTTATTGGATAATTTGTCCGTCACAGTGCGCCAGTGCAGCAGTGCGTCTGTCATTTTGCTGTCGACGGCGCATTGCTTTTG
>NW_023461725.1:11892-23670 GCF_013731165.1 Rhagoletis pomonella
CAAAAGCAATGCGCCGTCGACAGCAAAATGACAGACGCACTGCTGCACTGGCGCACTGTGACGGACAAATTATCCAATAAGTAGCATGAGAGAACCTTTGTAGGAGCAAAATTTTTGCGAAACGTGGAGCACACGCATGAAATTTGAGGAAAAAATAGATGCATGTAGAAAATAGCACTAGCACTGTGACGTTAGCAGTTACACGATTCCAGAAAGCTGCTGAAGATTTGCAATTGTACTATTTATGGTGATGGCTGACGACTGATGACAATGACATCTATTCTGCTCATTCTTACATTTGTCGCCTGTCTGCTGCAGTGCAATAAGCGCTGCAACGCCGATGCTTATGCACAAGATGATCGTTTCATTCTGGTTGTCATTGTTTGCAGCAGTTTGCGTATGTCATTTTTGTACGCCCGCTGCGTTATTTGACGAAAGCGCCCTCATCGCCACAGATCGTATACATACATACATATGTGTGTACTTACCAGTGTTGCCACCTTGAGAGTAATTCCTCGAAACGTGAGGAATTTCGGGTGCGCTTGAGTATTTTTTGAGGAATTTTCTCCCGATATATTTGCAGAGAACAAATGCAGCCATGTTTTATACAATAGAGTTGTTAAATCGCACTGCAAATTTTTGAACAAAAAGCTTTCCGAAGTTTTATAAAGAGCGAAATATACCACACAAGTGGCTTGGTAAACATTCTTCAAAAACCTACTTTTCCCTTTTCTGCATTAACTATGCAAACATGTCTCGTTCAAGCACAGAATTTTAGTTTTCTTCCGGTTTACAATATAAAAGCGTGTGGTTTTCTTCGATTTTTCTCTCTCGCGTCCTCATTTCGTTGCGAATGAGGCGATTTTATTATACACAACGTAAGCGGTTTGATCAGACGTCAACATGGCGGCCAGAAAATCAAAAAGTTTAGATCTTTGTTAAAATTTTACTCAAATGGCTTGTCATACCTTCAAACACTCCCATACAAAACATAAATAGCTTTAAGGAAAGGGATATTTCGCTTGGTTTGTCAAGCCGCTTGTGTCGTGTTTTTCGCTCTTAAGCACATCTGCATTTGCTGTTAAATATTCAAAATGTCATCGATAATTTTTTTTTCATTTCATGGTTATATTTTCAACTTATTTTAAACTTGCAAAATTTCGGTAACGAATGGAGAGAACACGCATTGTTCGATCATAATAATAATAATAATAATAATAATAGTAGATTGGCGCTTACACACATGTTAGTGTTTGGGCGAGCTTCTCCTGTTCGAACATAAGGATATTCATATTGACCACTCTTTAGATCCAGAATATTAAAGGAAAAGTTTTTGAATTAAAAGATTTTTCAGGTTCATATTCTTCTTCTTCTTTATTGGCGCCGTAACCGCAAAAGCGATTTTGGCCGAGTCCAAAACAGCACGCCAGTCAGAGAATGTAATTAATTTTTATACTAAGTACCTGTAAATAGTATGCAGTACACAATACTTATATCTGTAATAGGAAAATTTTGAGTAATTTGTTCGTGTTTTGAACATTTTTTTCGTTTGGTTTTGAGGAACTTGGTAATTTTTATGTGGCAACACTGGTACTTACGTGTGCAATGCATTTTCGTTTAATTTGACAGCATTGTTGCACCATGGCGTATACGTGTTAATTGAGTTGAATGCGATTATTGCTTTGGCAGACCGAAAAATCTGGGAAAGTGTTGGACTGTCTGTGGGCGGACGGTGCTAGAGGAGTGCCATGCAAAATATGTGATATATTCAATGCACAAATTCACATACATACATATATTTTACATGGTTTACACACATAAACATAATAAAGAAATACTTATTTAGAACATATGTAGCAGCAAACAGGTATGTATTTACAAGCAAGAGTGTTCCTACATGCGGAAAAATAAGGCAAAAGTCTGATTTTGGTATTATTTCCAATTTAAAAGGGAAATAAAGCAAATTTTGCGTTATTGTATTTCACCCCCCCACGACATCATCATCACTTCTACGCTTCCGTCGCTCACACCATATGTCTGTGCCCATTCCATGCTTAAGTCGCATATCGCCGGTTAAATTTTTGTAATCTCATATATTTTATTACAATCATTCAGCTTTTGGTTGATGTGTCGCGATAGTAGCTTGCCTGAGCAATGCGGAAGTATGTACGCTTGTAGTCAGCTGATTAAGTTAAGTAACATTTTTTCCAGTTTTAGCAATTTTTAGTTTGTTTATTTAATGTTTATTAATTTTTTTTTATAAAATCCTAGCCCATTATGGCTGCGTTTCTTTATACATTCCAGATAATCCCATTTCCCAGCCAGAATAAACAGAATGCGTTTGAAATATACGTTAACAAATCATCAGGAACGTTCTAAAGAATAAGTAAACAAAAAAGGTTATTCCAAACGTTCAGAATGAATAACGAAATGCAGCCATATAGGTTTGCACATTTTGGTCCTGATTGGAGAGGTTTAAGACGTGTCGCAAAGAAGGCAAAATTCAGATTCTTCTATGGAGACTCAGAAAATTAAAACTAATTGTTTTTCCATCTAATACCCAAAATCGGTATTATCATAGTCAAAGATATCATATATACATTTTTGTACCCATTGGAGTCGGTTAAGGTGTGTCGCAAGAGAGGTCAAAGGCCAGATGCCTCCATGGAGACTCAAAAAATTAAATTTTTTTTCATTTAATACCCAAAATCGATACTACTAAAGTCGCAGATATCACATATAAATTTTGGTCCCGATTGTGGCATCGACGTAGGGATCGAGGTGTAGGAAATCTGATGTTAAGATTTGTTTCCTACATTTAAGGACAACCCTAATATAAATATAACTAGTACAATATAAGTCCGCATTTCAAACTTTGTACAAAATTATAAAAAATCAAAAAAACTTTACCAATTACATCCAAAATTTTCAAACTTGTTGTTAAGAATTTTTAGAAAATTTTTAGGTATCCAATTTTATAGGTCATTCAATTTTTGTAGGTTAAAGTGCAAAGTTCAAAACGCTAGAAAATATTAATTTATTTTTGTTGACGAAGCTTTTCTTTGCGCTTAACTGCATACCTAAATTTTTTCTAAAGACTCTGAATAAAGTGTTTAAAATTTTTGGGTGTAATTGGTAAGGTTTGTTGAATTTTTATAATATTGTACAAAGTTTGAAATGTGGATTTACATAAATAATAAACATAAAATAAACAAAAGGAAGAAAGCCAAAACTGATCTAAATATTGCTTAACCTAATCATCTAACCCAGAGTTTCCCAAACTTATTTTTCTCGTAGACCCCTTTCAAAACTTTACTGGTTTCGGTGGACGCCTGATGCTCATTTCTAAAATATTCCCAAAGCCCATCAGAAAATGTGAAGATTAAGGGCCAATTTCAAATGAATATTGAAACAGCACGTAAGTTTAATTGTGGTTTGTTGTTTAAATGCCATTTAACTTTCGTTGGGTTTCAGAACAACTTTGTTTAAATATGCCAAGCAATTGGCAGCACTGCTGCATCTTCCTTGAAATTGTTGTTAAGTGCAGATTAAATGTACGATCTGAAAATGAATTGTGGAAGTTAGTTAACAATCTCTATTGAAGTAGGCCATCTGAAATTGGGCCTAAATCTAACGATGTAATTTTGCATCGCGGGTAAACAAACAAGCAAACAAGAAGCTCAAGAAATTTTCTACCATCTCATCCTCTTCAAAGCAGGAAGGGCACAGTCAGGTTTTTGTGCCACGTGAAGGACCAGTCAGCAGTCCCGTCTTCTCAGTGAGAGGAAAAAGCTAGATAGACCTTCTGTGATTGAAGGCAACATGAGTTTTGCCCACCTGCATCCACTCGATGCCTCCTAGTCATTGCTGAGCGAAGTATTCACCCAGTTTCTGATGGTTGAAGTAGAGAGTGCTATAACTGGTTGCAGATCGAGGAATGCCTTCTAAGTCAACTGTGGCCAAAGGGTCAGATGCCTCATATCCAGGCACTCCCGAGTTGCCCAGTACCCAGCGTTGCCAGGTTGACGTTTTTAACGTCATTTGGACGTTTTTTGTACGTTGTTGACGTTTGGACGTTTTTTGTTTAAAAAATGACGTTTTTTAACTTCCCAGTAATTTTTCTTTGTTACTAAGGGCCGTTTTCTGAAGTAACCTTTAACTTTAAAGCTCAGTTTATATTTAAAGGTTGGATTAAAAATAAAGCTATGTCTAAAGTTAAGCATTTATATTATCGGTTTTTGACGTATGTATGTTTCTTGGTTGTAAACCAATTTAAAACCGCTAATAAAATGGTTTACTTTAGACACAATTATAAATTGCAATGTAATCATTAAATATAAAGTGAGCTTCAAAGTTACAGGTTACTTGAGAAAACGGCCCTAAATCTTATAAGTAGAACTGATTTTGAATTATTTTCTTAATAAATCTTTACAATCTTTGTGTTTTACTGCAGCTGCTTCCTCCAAAGGATCCCTTGTTCAAAGGCTGGTTGTGTAAACACTTGAGGTTACGAGGCTTGCCGTAATGATGCAATTGCACATTAAAAGCCAAATCAGGTAGAGCTGATCTATTGCAGCAGGCACGCTCATAAAAGCATCAAAAAAGCTGTGCAGCATAAAACATCAGAAAAAAGTAGGCGACTTTTTTAAGACTTCATTGAAAATGTACTGAACGCAAAAAAGACTGAAATATTAGGTCCATTCAATAACTTTTCCAGTAACTACTTGCAGCGAAAGAGTTTAAGAAAAATAGAGAGTAAAATTGAGAGCAAGAGAAAATTTTCAGAAAAAGTTATTGAACGCAAAACTAGTAAAAACTTGCAACTTAAGCCATTTTGACACTTTCTGACGGTTAAGTTTGGGCGCGCCATTTTCTTTTTAATTGGGAATAGTTCCCATCGTCATAAAAATAAAAAAATATACAATAGATCTAAATTTGTCATCCATATTTTCATTTCACTAATTATGTTTCATCAAATCATCCTCTTAAATAGTTGTTTACATTTGAATTTGAAACATAACCTTACTTTTGGACTCCTGCAAATTCCTGCAAGTAAAATTTTTACTTGCAAGAATTTGCAGCTCTCTCGGGTTGTTACGCTCTCGAATTCGCTCTCTCTTGCAAATATTTTGGGTTATTGAATGCATTTCCAGTAAAAACTTGCAAGTACTAGTAACAATTCGTAACAATTTTTTGATATTGAATGGACCTATTGCTATGTTCCTTCTTAGCAGAACGTAATTTAGCATTTTCGGCAACCGAGCCCCTAACCAAATTTCTACAAGAAAAAATTATTAAAAATCAACGCGATTATTTTAAACTTGCACATTATTGCCCTGAAATTTAATGGGCTAAAAAATCTGAATAGAAAGTTGAAAATCTAGCTGAAAATTTACAGATTGTTTATAATTTTTGCACAATTTTTGTGGATTTATATTATGTTTGTTAATGAGCTTGGCTTTTATGGAAAAATAATTAACATTAAATAAACGAAAGGGAAACAGCCAAAATCGATCAAAATGTTGATGACTTAATCAGTTGATCACAAGTGAATGTATAAAATGATTTTTATATTAACGATCTCAAACCAGTTTACAATAAATTTTAACTGTGCTCTGTCGAAATGATATTTTAATATACTTTACGTACATATCGAGCCCTACCGCCAAAATAACGTAAGCGACATTTTTTTCAAATTTTTCTTTTTGATGCAGAAATGCATCTAGATGATCTAGGAATATTTCTGCATAAAAGAAAATTTTGAAAAAAATTTCGGTTACGTTATTTTGGCGATTAGGGCTCGATATGTACCTTTATATACAATAAAAGTTTAAATAAGAACAATTTTTTGTACATTCATTTGAAAAAGACGTGCACCACGTAGGCTATGGCCTTGGGGATTACAAATACCTCAGCCTGGAAGGCCGAAGCATATTCCCCAAGAAAGAAAGTGAAGCTTATCCCCATTAGCTTCGAAACATATTCCAGATCTCTACCCTGAGTCGATTTTGGAGCCATCATTAAAGATTCGACAAATATCTGCCGCCGGAGATTTCCGCATCACCTCACTCAGTGTTATACCAACATCCATTTCCTTTTCGTCTACAGGTGGCCTTTAAGGCTTCCCCACGTATGATGACACAAAGTGACGGTAAGTTTACCAGTGCGTCAAGAGCACTATATATACGGTGACCATAAATATATTTTGAAAATGCAGGACAATTTTTCAAAAAATTTACCTACATATAATTGCGTAGTATAAAAATAACAAAAATATACTACATATGTATATACATTCCTCGTCATTTGAATAGCGCACCCTTTTTTTGATTTTCTATCATACAAAATATGCTTGACAAAATTTTTATATGGAAGAAAATGTGCAGCACCGGCAACAAAAAAATTGTCGCCCCAATGTTTATTTTTTTTTTTAATTTTCAAAAATTTTTTAAATGGGATGTATATGTAGAATATGCTATATTTTTTATAAAAAGTTAATGAATATTAAACAAACAAAGGGAAAACTGTACCTACTAAGTATTAAAAGGATGCACTATTCAAATAACGAAGAGTGTATATTTCTTAATTATTAATCCAATTTTAAACTTTAAACTTTCTGTTTTGAAAAACTACGCAGGACAGACCTTTAAATAACAGTACGGTCCTGCAAAAAACCGAACGGATGGTCACCGTAACTATATACCACTCAAAAAAATTAAAGTTAAATAAATAGGCTATCAAGCAACCATTTTGGTTCTTTACTATCGAAACCAGATAAATTTTCGTGGACCGCCACTTGCCACTCATGGACCCCCATATTCTTTTCATGCTAACGTAGACCTCCGTCAAGTTTTCCGTGGTCCCCTGGGGGTTCACCTCGACCACTTTGGGAATCACTGATCTAACCACAAGGGTATATATTAGGGCGGGTCGAAAATCTAATTTTACTCAAATCCCTTGGTAATAATGAAAATATATTGTATCATGAAGTCAACAACAAGCCTGCAAAATATTAGTATTTTATTTTAATTGTAAGAGCCCGCGCATTGATCGCTAAGTGACCCACAGCACACTAGTCAAATAAGACTAATTCTTGTTAAAAATTCTGGGTCCAGCAAAAAGGTTTGGTTCATATTATTAGATAATGAATACGTTAACGCAAAAGATAAAGTCAAATATCATTTCTCGCAGCCCTTTAGCTTATCATTAATCTCAAACTTATCTTTTTTCAAAACATTTTTAATCGTTCTCTTGATAATTGCACTGGCCTATAGTCAAAAGATTTAAAGAACTGCATTAATATTGCAGGCGTGCCTTTAGGCCGCTGGTTCCAAATATTCTAATATTTTTTTTTTTATATTAGCTATAGTTTGCGAATTTTTGCAAACTTAGGAACAATTTCGGTAGCTCCAATGGGAAAGCCATAATTTTGCATCATCGTGCAAAAATTTTGTATGGAAACTCTGAATAGGCAAAACTTCCAGAAACACTAATTAGTTTACTTATGTTTATGCATACAATATAAAAATTGCAAACATAGGAAAAGGACAAAAAAATTTGTTAAACATTTTTTTTATTCTAAAACAATTTGTTTATTACCTGAACGATTTTCATCATATCATTATCATAAATCAGTAACAGTAAGTCTCGCCTTCAATGTGGTAATTACTACGTACCGATAGAGCAACATTTACCTAAGTTATATCGAAAAACTTAAGGGGATCTCCATTTTTTTTTTTAATGTACATATCTTCAATTGTATAAAAAACTTTTAGATAAAAGAGCCGGATTACAGAAAAGTTTGCCATGGAGTGACTTTTTTCATTCAAGCTGAACGCAAAGAACTATCGTCTAATTAGAGAGTCCTCAAAAAGATTTCCCAGGATATGTTAAAGACTTTTTCACATAATCCAATTAACTAAAATTTTAATGTATATCTAAACAATTATTTCCCGTCTCCTACTTTCATATAACGGAAAATTTACAAACCGCGAAAAATGTGCTTCTTCGTTGACTAATACATAAAACCATTCCGCACCAATTTTCAAGACTGAATAAATGGACTTAAAATGGGCGTTTCTCACCCTAATTGTATTAATGTTATTGTATGTTAATACGTATATGCTTGAACTACTATTAACTTAATCAAAAGACTCCTAATCTTTGACAATACATGTTTGATTTCATTCACCAGGATCTTGAAAACTGACCAAATCGGTGTGACCAAGTCCATGGTTCTTTTAATATTATATAAACATCCGAAAACATAAAAATGTTTGCAAATAAATCTCGTCTCACCTTTTTGTATTTTTCACTTGGTTGCTGAAGTAATGAAGAATTCAAAATTCATAAGGGAAAATTATAGTTTTTGTAAGTTTTATCTTAATATCTTACAAACTTTAAGACTTATGGAAAAATGATAAATGAACGTAAGGTACTAAATTTAATAACCCTTAATTTAATATATCGTCCTGTTTATAACAACTAACGAATTTCATAGATATTACCAGCCAGAGTTTCATTTTCAAAATTCGTACACTTTGATTCAATTGCGCGGGCTAAAGATAAGTTTTAAATTAATCTTTCGTGGCCAATAACAATTGGCTAAGACCTAAGACATCATAATATTACTATTACAATACGGTCAAGTGACTTTTATTTTCCCCCAAACAAAATATACTATAAATCTTCTTCTTCTTTGTTGGCGCTGTGATCGCCTAAGCGACTTTGACCGAGTCCAAAACAGCACGCCAGTTATTTCTCTTCTGTGCCAACTGACGCCAATTGGAAATGCCAAGTGAAGCCTTCTCCACTTGGTCTTTCCAACGCAGAGGAGGCCTTCCTCTTTCTCTGTTACCAGCATCGCGGCCCGCCGCTGAATTTTAATTCGTTGCACCATGTCTACATCGTTGCAAAGCTCATACAGCTCATTGTTAAATCGTCTGCGGTATTCGCTATCGCCAACGCGTAAACGTCCGTAAATCTTTCGCAGAATCTTTCTCTTGGAAACTCAGGGAGCCGCTTCATCAGATGTTTTCATTGTCCATGGCTCTGCGCCATATACCAGCACAAGCATGATGAGTGACTTATACAGTGTGATCTTTGTACGACGAGAGGGGACTTTACTTCACAATTGCCTACTCAGTCCAAAGTAGCACTTGTTGGCAAGAGTGATTTTCCGTTGGATTTCAAGACTGACATTATTATCGGTGTTAATGCTGGTTCCCAAATAAACGAAGTCGTCTACTTTTTCATACTTGTAACTGTCAACAGTGACGTGGGTGCAAAGACGCGTATGCTCTGATTGTTTATGTGATGACAGGAGATACTTCGTTTTGTCCTCGTTCACCACCAGACCCATTCGCTTTGCTTCTCTATCCAATCCCAAGAAGGGAGAACAGACGTAGCCCTTTCCTTTACCGATAATATCGATGTCGTCGGCATACGCCAGCAATTGTACGCTCTTGTAAAATATTGTGCCTGAACGGTGCACTTCTGCGGCTCTTATTATCTTCTCCAACATCAGATTAAAGAAATCACATGAGAGGGAGTCACGAAACTGCTTTCAGGCCCTTCAAAAATTAATTTTTGTTCTTATTTTTGCATTTTTGTAAAAGTTTTTCCAGAATGTAACATTTGCATATCACTTTTACGCTCACATATCAGATAAGCCAATGTAGGAGGTTTTTTCCGCCTTCTTCATGACATTAACCCTGGAAGGTCACGGTTCGTCGTTTTGACGACGCGAGTTTTTATTTTACCGTTATCGCTGTTTTCCTTTGTTTGTATAGTGGTAATTTTTCGTACAGCGCTAGTCGGTGTTGTGCTGTTGATGTGTGCGGTTACTTAGATTCATGCACTTCGTGTAAGTACTTATTTTTTAAATGTGCGTAGTCAAAACGACGAAGGATGAACTTTGTGTATGTTTTACGTTTATGTTTTCAACGTAATTTTCTTAAGTTTTTTTTTAATTTGTTTATATATTTTACTTGTGCAGTTATAATACACGATCAATGCAATCAAAAGTTATACCGACGAAGAAAAAAAAAATTGCGCAATTTGTCCCCCTTCTAAGCGACGCATAACAAATCATCCTGTGCAAAATGCCAAAAAAATCTCTGTGGAGAGCATAAAATAGAGCTTTGCGCCTCTTGCACAAAATGAGAACTGTCGTATCTGAATTTTTTTTCCTTTTTTAGTTCATAGTATTATTTTTAAGAAAAAATACTTTAAATGAATTATATGTACCTTAAGTTATTTATTTTTTATATTTTCTAATTAATGTTTTGTACAAAAAGCCAAATGAATCAGAGTTGTGAAATCTTGAATTACAATCAAAAAACTAAAGAAAAGCTACTTGATATTGTTTTATTTAAAAAATATTTAAACAAAATAATGTGAAAATAATAAGTTTTGTGCATTTTGATATACAGGTTAATTAAATAACGCCTTTTAGAAATGCCGTCGTCGAATCGACGAAGGATGACCTTTGCGCTATAAAAATAACGATGACCTTCTAGGGTTAACGTGACGTTTTTCTTGGGAGGCAGGCTTTTTGTTTAATCTTTCTTCAGCAAAAACTTCCCATATATGCCATTTGAACACTTTTGGATTTAAATAACAAATCCTTTTCCACCTAAAAGTGACCTTCTGGAAATATTTCACATTTTTTTTTTTTTCTAAGAGTCTAATTTCACGAAAATATAAAATCAAGGAAACCATTGAAACCCCTGAAGCAATAAATAAGCACTAGTAATTATCTTATTTTTAGTGTTTTTTGTAAAAAAAACTGGGTGACTTTCCGGAAATATTAAGCCTTACTCGTTAATTTTAAATACCCTTTTAATCTTATCGGCATTAATTAATCACTCTGCTTTAGTTAGAACAGTTTTTTGGTTCGGCCAGTGTGTACTGCACCAAAAATATGGAAAAATTTCGTCCGTGGACTTGGGTGCGTAACGTTTTATGTACTTGTACA
This sequence comes from Rhagoletis pomonella, assembly GCF_013731165.1. Taxonomy (NCBI): domain Eukaryota; kingdom Metazoa; phylum Arthropoda; class Insecta; order Diptera; family Tephritidae; genus Rhagoletis; species Rhagoletis pomonella. Next base: position 22,871 of record NW_023461725.1, read on the forward strand.
TATGCATAGTTTAAAAAGGCCATGAAAACCCTAAGTTTCCATTACAAATCAATAATTCAAGTTAATCAACAAAACCATATAAGTATGTTTATTAAGTGCGAATAGCACACAAATTTTTACAAAGAAGCAGTTGCTTATATTATAACAGCAACTGTTTGATGATTTTAAAAGGTCTTTCGTTTTTAATAAACACCACGCATTTACTTGTATAAAGTAGGACAAATATGACTGCATGTTTATCCACAAGTCGTATTTCTACATAATTTGTCGTAATGCTGTATTTTGACATAATTGTATCAAAAATTTCGATGTAGTACCAATGTACTTTTGGGATCCAAAATGTACCAAACAAGTAAAATTGTACTATCAATTTCATCACTGGTGTCGATCCTATTTTCGCGGATATTTTTCAAGATTTGGCGTCCAAGGTCCAATCAGATCGTTGACGGTGGGCTTCAGTCTTTCTCACAATACACTCGATAAGATCTTATAACCTATGCTTAGAAGGCTGATTCCGCGGTAGTTGGCGCGTATGGCGGGATCGCCTTTATTGTGGATTGGGCAGCGAACACTTAAATTCCAGTCGTCGGGCATGCGTTCGTCTGACCATATTCTGGATAAGAGTTGATGAATGCACCTTATCAACTCCTCGCCACCGTACTTTAATAGCTCAGCTGGCAGGCTGTCAGCTCCAGCAGCTTTGTTGTTTTTTCAAGCGTGCTGTCGCTATTCATAGTCAGGTGGTAGCTTATAATATTTTGCTAAGTAGATAAATATATAAAGTATGTGGGATTGATTAA
>NW_023461726.1:0-23660 GCF_013731165.1 Rhagoletis pomonella
GCCACGCCCCCTTTTCCAATAACCAAAATTTTTCTCCATGAGTATGCCATTGGTTTGATATATCTCCATACCAAGTTAGAGTACTCTACCATGAACACTTCAAGAGATATGCAGTATAAAAAAATCGGTTTGTATGGGAGGTGCCACGCCCCCTTTTCCAATAACCACAATTTTTCTCCATGAGTATGCGATTGGTTTGATATATCTCCATGCCAAGTTAGAGTACTCTACCATGAACACTTCCAGAGATTTGCAGTATGAAAAAATCGGTTTGTATGGGAGGTGCCACGCCCCCTGAACCTAGCGGTATGAAATATACTTTACATCCGATTCTCATATCTACCAAATATACACAAAAAATTTCATAAAGATCGGTCCAGCCGTTTCGGAGGAGTTCGACCACTAACACCGTAACACGAGATTTTTATATATTAGATATATAAATCACTGTACGGATTTTCTGTCTCAACCCTGTAATTTGTACTTATACCCATCCATACATGTACATTATACTCAAAACAGCATTGGTAACGCTCACTACTTAAGGATTTAACCTACAAAATCTAGAAAGCCTCCCTTTGAAATTTTCAGCGCAAGTCCCCAATCAGCTTACAACCCACCCACCATGCTCGCGCTAACACTCAGCTGCTATTTTAACCCCGCTTTGTCCTTCTTCTTCTTCTTGCAGCTCTTCAGTTGCCAGTTTAAATGCCACCCCACTTCTCCGCCTTATCATTTATTGAGTAATGACCCACTTTTTAGGTATTCGCCTGCCTGTGTCTCTATGTTTGTAGTATAATTGTTAATGGTTGAAAAATTGCAAGAAACTTAATTTTAGTTAAGTTGAGTGTCGCATGTACCTGTGCACCTGTGATTCGCTTGTTTGTTTGACATTACACGCGCCAGCTCAATCATCACATCCATAACGAGCAAGGATACACGATAGAGTTACTTATAATTGGCACATTATACCTTCACCTGCCCTGTCTATCTACTTCAAAAATAATTTGTGTAAAATTTTACATCATTATACATATGCACATATGTATACTATATATCGCTACCTTAATATAGAAAGGCCCTATCTGACAACGTCGCTGATATACAAAAAGCCGTAACTAACTAAAAATCGAAAATTTACGTTTTAATTGATTATGATGCATTTGATCGCATTATGTGGCACCAAATCGTTTTATGCAATAAAAGATTTTAGTTAGTTACGGCTTTGTGCATTTCAGCGACGATGTGAGATAGGGCCTTTCTATATTAAGGCAACGATATGTAAAACAGACAATTTATCAGCGCTTAATTTATTGAAAATGTTATTAAATTTTTACGCGTGTATTTAATGTACATACATAAGTCTTGTAAAAAAAAAGCGTTCGATGACTTCAATTAATTATGTGCATTTAAGTGAGAAAAAATGTCAACAACAATTTCATTGTATGTAGTTTCATTAAACCTGTTTTGCATTTTGTTGCAATTACTTTATGCAGTAATGCAGTATTCGTACTTAATGACATTTCATCACTCTCACTCTCTTATATGGCCACTTTACCTCATATATACGATGGTGAGAAAGTAAATAGGGAAGAGACATTTTAGGAAGTTTTGGCTAAATTTCTTTGTTAAACAAATTTTTACTATTCATAATTATTTATATAGCTTACTATCTAAACAAAACCATGTAAGTCCAATTTTCAAACTGTATAGAACATTTATAAAAACTCAACGAATTTTAGCAAATGTTCATCAAAATTTGAAACTTTTTATTGAGATTATTTAGATTTTTTTTTTTGAGTATGCCGCATAATAAAGTGCGAATTTGAAGTTGCCAATTTTTTGTGCATGCCTTTTCTCCTATACAAAGTACGTTCGATAATGTTTTTGGTATGGAGAAAATGAGCAATACCTTCCACAAAAAAATTGTCAAAAATTAACGGTAAGTCCTAGAAACTTAAAAAATACACTTTGGTGTATTAAAATTGAATGGGCTACAAAACTGGTTCTAAGAAATCTAATTAAAAAGTTCAAAATTTTGATGAATCTTTGATGAATTTTCCTAATTTTTGGTAAAAAGTTTGAAACTGACTTACATGGTTTTTGTTAGATAAGGATCAAATTTAAGAAAAAATAATATATATACATATAATGAAATTGTAACAGGCCGATGTCTGTGCATCATAGATATTAAAGAAAAATTAATATGGCAAATCAACAATTTTTAGAATTATGGTCCGTCTGTACGCGCAATGGAATTGAATGCAGTTTTCGCCGGAGTATTAGTAGAGGCCTAACTTAAAACACAAAAAAAAAATTGAGAGCTGCCACCTTTGTAAAAGTTGCAGTTTAAGTAAATTGATAAATAATGTAAATATTGCAACATGGCTGTCAAAAGAAAGAGGTTTAAAAACGCTTATAACGGAAAACATTTCTGCAGAAGGTTGCCACCTGTTTGAAAATTTTAATGTGAATATTGCAATATGGGTACCAAAATGAAGAGGTTTAAAAATGTTTACTGTCGAAAATATGTTTGAGGGGTTGCCACCTGTTTGAAATTTTACATTTGATTTAGTTGATGGGATAAATTGAGTATTGAAATATGGCTAATAAAATGAAGAGGTTTAGGCAAGTTTACTGGCGGAAATATGTTTGAGAAGGGTTGCCACCTGTTGGAAAGATTGATTTCAATTAATTTGATAAATTAAATGTTAAATGTTACAATACAGGTATCAAAAGCACAAAAATACTTTTAGGGCGCAGTGAAGCAAGCAGGGTATTTGCTAGTAATTAAATAAATGAAAGCGAAATAGCCAAATGATGCTAAAATGTCTCTTCCCTATTTAGATTTTCGCCACTGTGTTTAGTGTCTACAAGTATGTTGAATATGGCATATGGTAGCCTCCTCTTACACAAAAGCTATATATAGCATACGTGTGTATGTATGGAAAACATTTTTGTAACTGCTTTATACTTTCATTAATTACGAATTATTACAATGATAAATGTTTTCCGAAAATATTTGCATATACTTTTTTGCTTGCCGACAACCAGTGAGAGAATGTGTCAACTGTGATGAATTGAATTGAGTTAATTGTGTGTACTATAATCATGGGAACATTTAAATTGTTTACTACTTATTGTGAGAAGCATGTATTTTTTGGTTATAATAATTGTTTTATTGTGAATAGATAAATGCAAAAAACATCGTTTTTCTACTGTGTACATGGTCATACCTCTCCCAACTTCCCGCCAACGTTAAACATTTGACTAAGGGCCGATAACTCAATGTCTGGTTATCACTAATCTCCGGTTAAACATAGTTATCGATGTTACCGACTCCCTGTTAACCAGACATTAAGTAACCGGCCCTAAGAAGGTTGTTGTACCTGTGCGTAATATTGAGTCATATGAAAAGTCTCCGCGGATTTTTTAAAACAATTTTCTTTATTGAAAATCAATTTTTATCAAGTACATTTAGCAATGTTATTGAGCTTTGTACCATTGAGATCAAATATGCGGAAAGTTAATTCTGTAATTCTATGGAAGTGTATGACCTGTGTAACATCAAAGACTACATATGGTCATATCATTTATTTAATGCTGAGATATTCCGTTGTAAAATATAAACATTAACATTATTTTACTTCGCCTTATTTGTATGTATTTGTGCTCCTCTCGCGCTGTGTTCTTAACGCACTATCATGGTCGCACTTTGCCAACACTGACCCACACACCTACACAACCGAATGAATAAACTACTAGCTGGACTGCGTTACTCAACTAACTCTACTCGTAGATACATGACTGGTCTACACGCCTGGTTATAGTTAGTACATTTCGCATGCAAGCGTCCAGCTCGTTTGGCAATTGTAAATGACTTTGCTGGTGTCATATCTATAGCAATCTGAAGCTGTGTATCTTTATTAGTACATATGTATGTATATATACGTAAGTGCATGTGTTTATATTGGAGTGCGCCATTCGCTTAAGCACTCGATAATATTATGTAGTCGGTAATTCATACTCAATGCGTTCACCTAACTTCTCACAATTTCCCAGTCTCCATAACGGCTTCGCAGATTTTAGCGCAAAAACCAAATAAATAAATTTGTTTTGTATTTATGTACATATTTACAATGTCTATTTATATATATATTTTTTTATTTTACTTGCTTACATGATTTTTTGTCTTGTTTATGTTACTGTAACAAGCATGTAAAATATACATGCATACACAAAAGTCATGTAAACAATAATATAATTTTCTTGTAGCCAACTTTTATAAAACAGTGTTGACTGACGGACAAGCTGGTTGACTGAGAATAGTTTGTTGGCTCATTTCTTTTCAAATTCTCCCATTCCATTAAATACTCTCGGCAAATTCTTGTTTAACAGCTTCATATATCTACATTAGGGTGGTCCAAAAAAAATGATTTATCTGCTGTCGAAGAGGCAATGTTTTACCTCAAAAATTAGCATTGTTACTGTTTTAATAAAACTATGGGATCATAGTATTATTGCCATACTAATTCCGAATATGCCATGAAATTTGTAGGTTGACAGTTTACAGCTGTCTGATCAACTGTCAATTTCTTTAAAAATAATAAAATCTTTTTTAAAATGCCACGCATTCAGATTTCAGACACGCAAGTCAAGAATTTTATGTCAACTTGAGTTCAGAAAATTCCACTGATTAGATTTTTAGGCACGCTAATCACAAATTTTAAGTCAAATTACAGTTGACAGCTTTCAATTTTACTGCAAATGTCGCCAAAACTATGTAAATCTTTTTGTTTTTTTTAATGCCACTTATTAAAGCACGGATCACGAATATTACTGTCAAATCTAAAATGTGACAGTTGACAGCTGTCAAATAACAAGGAAATTTTCCCAAAAATGTAACCTATTAGGTTTTAAGACTCACTGATCTTGAATTCTATATCACATATAAACTTTTTCTCTGGACAACTGTCATTAAATAAGAAATCTTGAAAAATCCCATTTTTTATGACTTTCTGACAGTTGAGTAACCATAGTTTTTCTAAGCAAAATAAGTGATTAATTGTATTAAACATATTTAAAATGCGTTTAGAATTAAATTGTGAAATCAACATTTTGCAAAGCGGCAGTTTAAATTATTTGTAAAAAAAAATTGTTAAGAAGACTATCAAAACATAACAGCTAGTGCATGTCACGATCGCATTCGTTGAATTAAACGGATTCGACTACTTGCTCAGCAGATATTATTGAAAATACTAATCCTTTTTGAGTTCGCTGGAAATTTTTGTGGATAGGATGGCTCTGCGGCATTCTTCAGTTCTAGAAAGTGACTAAAAAAAAAATTTAGGACCACCCTAATGTACGTTCATATTGTACAAATATAAATACAATTATATAGTCATACTTCGTGTTATTTGCGAGTGGGAACAATGCATCTCGTGTTTATTTTTATACCCGAGCGCACTTGTGCACAAGGGTATTATAACTTTGTTCACATAACGGTTGTTTGTAACAGGCAAAACGAATCGAGATAGATATAGACAAATGTATACATAAATGATCAGAATGAAAAGAGAAATCGATTAAGCGGTGACTGTCTGTCCGTCCGTCCGTCCGTCTGTGCACACGATAACTCGAGTAAAAATTGACATATCTTAACGAAACTTGGTACGTGAACTTCTTTTGGGCGTGGGACGGATGGTATTGAAAATGGGCGAAATCGGATAATAACCACGCCTACCTCCCATATAACGGTAATTTTAAGAAATACGAAAACTGCGATATTTTAGTAACTACTGAAGATAATTCACTAAAAATTGATACTTACAATGAGCTTCAGACGGAAAACATGAATATTAAAAATTTTTGGAAAATGGGCGTAGCCACGCCCACTTATGGTTACATGTGTATATCTTGGTAACCGCTGCACCAATTTCTTCCAAACTTGGCACAGTTGTTGGCCTTAGTACAGCATACTAAATGGCTGAAAATTTTAAAAATCGGACAATAACCACGCCTACCTCCCATATAACGGTAATTTTCAGAAAAACGAAAACTGCGATATTTTAGTAACTACTGAAGATAATTCACTCAAAATTGATATTTGCAATGAGTTTTAGACGAATAATAAGAATATTACAAAATTTTGGCAAATGGGCGTAGCCACGCCCACTTATGGTTACATGTGTATATCTTGGTAACCGCTACACCAATTTCTTCCAAACTTGGCACAGTTGTTGGTCCTGGTACAGCATACCAACTGGCCGAAAATTTCTAAAATCGGACAATAACCATGCCCACATCCCATATAACGGTAATTTCGAGAAATACAAAATCTTCGATAAATCAGTAAATATTGAAGCTAATTTATTCAAATTTGATGATTGCAACAATTCTTTACCAAGAAATACGTTTATGACAAAATTTTGGAAAATGGGCGTAGCACCGCCCACTTGTGATCACATATATGTATCTCGCTAACCGTTCTAGCAATTTGCACCAAGCTCGGTATGGTTATTGTGCTTGCCACATAAAAGCAAACCGTTGAAAATTGTTTAAATCGGACTAAAATTGAGGCCGCATTTCATATAACGGTAAATTTCAGATATGCTTGAAATTTCAATATTTCGAAATTTAAGGACGCTAATTTACTTAAAATGTATACACCCCGGCTTACCATGTAGTGGTAGCTTTCGGAAAGGTGGAAAACATATATTTAATACTTGCGCCGGGTATTTAATGTTAGGCTCCGCCCGAACTTAGACTTTCTTACTTGTTTTTTCTATATTTATTGCCCTACGCGTACTTGCCTGGAATTTTATGGTAACATTTTTCGCATATTTCGATGGCGAATGATTTTTGCTTTAGCTTTCTTGTATTTCTTACGTTTCAATATATTTCCTTTATGGGTTTTTTTCTTCTTTTTTTATTTACTCTCACTTTTTACTTTTTATTTAATTTTCTTTTATAGCAGCGTTGAATTTTTATTTTCGCGCAATGTTTTACTTAAGTATAATTTTTTCTTGGTACTTTTTTATTTATGTTATGCTATGTTTTTATTACGCACCCGTACGCCGTTTTCAACGCTTCCATATATATTTTGTTTTAATGTCTATGCCATGTTTTGCAATTCCACGGCGTTCATCACATCGTATATACATATTTATATATGGAAAAAAAATTTTATATATGCAGTTTTCCATATGGGTATATGAATATACATAAGTCCATATTTCACATTGTTCGCATGACGTCAACTTTAACATGGCACATACATGTACATACATATATGTAGCTAAATTAACGCCTCGCAGAAAATATTTGCGTAAGAAAATTAAGAAAAAATAACAAGAAAACTCAACTCAGCATATGCACGCTGATATACATATGTACATACATATTTGTGTCGGTATTTACATATGTATCTACTTATGTATGCATATGTACATATGACAAGCATTTCTTGTAGTATAGTCACACTCTTTATTTAAGTGGGTTGAATGTGGGTCGTCGTAAACATACTTCTAATTTCAAGTGCGTGACTGACTATGTTCAGTAGTGGATGGAATTTGCTATTTGCACAAACTAACATCTTCAAGTTGAAGTTCAAAATTTTAAAAGAAATTGAAGTTTCAAAAACGAAGTTTCATTCTGACATTCGCTTAACATTATCTAACCAAATATGCAGTAAAAATTCTAATTCTACGAGTACTTTACCATGCTCTAAGAAATCGAATTCACTACATAAAACTCAACCAGAAATGATAGCATTATATTGACCTTAGTTCTTAGCACATCACCTACCACCTTATACGTCTAACTAAGAAAAAAAAGTAAGTGCGCCTAGGTCACACTGGAGAAGTGAACCTTTTGTCTCATAACCAATATACATACATAGGTACATCTGCTTTAGCTTAAGGTATATTTTTTTTTCTTTTTTCTATCTAGATCCCTACCTCTCTACCCCTGTTGGTTCTAATTACATTTACGTTATTTTGGTTTCCTTTATCTTCGTTTTTATCTGTATACTCTATCGATAGTAACATCCAACAACTCGTCAACATAACCGATAAAAATAATGATAACAAAACCGATGACAAATTCGATAAAAACTTTGATAGCAAAATCGAGAAAAATATTGGCAGCAAAATCGATTAGAAAATTGATAACAAAATTGATAAAAATATCGACAACTAAATCGATAAATAATTTACAACTAAATCGATCACAAAACTCGCTTATAAAATCCTCATCTTTGTCCTTACTTGTATGTTTATCATTTTCTTCATCTACATATTCCCTTTCACCTTTGCCCTTATATATATAAGTAAAGTGCTTAAATTTTCCTTGGTCTTCATTTCTGCCTATATCTTTACGCATCTTTGTTTTTGTTTTTATTTTTACCTTTGCCTTTATCGTTTTCTTTAACTATGTACATACGTACTCGCCTTTACTTTCATTCATGTATTGGTCTTTTTTTAAGTCTTATTCTTCAACCTTTTTTTAGCAAGTTTTTGGTAAATTAATAACATGTGCAATCACTCAAGAAACACTTGTTTCAACTTCAACCATTTCCATTGCACCATTTCCATGTGGAATTTCCGTTGAAATTTGAATTTACTCTTAACCAACCAACCGCCGCTAAAGAAGTTTCACTTCAAAAAAATATTGGTTTTCTTTGTCGAGCCAGTCTCGATATTTCCCTTTCATGCGAATTTTCGGATATGAAATAATATCAGAGGATATTATCAATGTTTGTGCCAAATTTTAATTAAACCAGCCTTCATAGTATGAAGAACAACTTACTTTTCGTAGGTAGTCTTTATATCAATGCCAAATTTTTATATTTCATTTAACATAAGCGGGAAAAGTTGATTTACTTAAATCTTCGAAATCTGCCAACTTTTTTATAAAATGGGATGCCTCGATGTAATGTTTATATTCACTAAGTTAATGTCGACTTTTGAAACAGGAACAAAAAAAGCTGTCTTTAACTTATTTCGTTTGATACAGGTATTTTAGCGTTTCATTTAACCTCTCAATAAATTGAACTGAATTTTTTAAAGCTGTAGCAACCCCCTTAAAAAATATTTTGGACAGAAAGCTAAGGCAATAAAACCTCCCCTCGATACAATACCCGAAAATTTCGTTCAACTTGTTAATTAAAATGATATTTAATTTCTACACAGGTGGCAGCCGTATAATATTTTCGAAATAAAACTGTCTTAATGCCCACATCAAATATTTCCTCAACTTGTTTTTCAAAATGATTTTGAATGTTTATACTGATGGCAATCCTCTTTAAAAATATTTTCGAAATAAAGCTTTCTTGATACCCATATCAAATATTTCCTTCAACTCATTGTTCAACATGATTTTGAATTTCTACACAGGTGGCAACCCTCTTAAAAAATATTTGCGAAGTAAAGCTCTCCTAAACCTATCTTGTTTGATACTCATACTAAAGTACTATATATTTGATTAAAAAGTGGTATGTCGCTTCCAAAAATTTCCTAAATGTTAATCCAGCTATAACATGTCTGTGTCACTCATTCAAGCTTTCACATTTATAATGCCGAATTTCCACAAGGCATTGAAATGACAAAAAATTGGTGCCATTTAAAAAATGCTATGTGGAAATGAATTTAATGACTATTTTTTAACGTAATGGCTACTTTATTTTGTAATATACAAATTTGCTATTACAATTTTTGCCATTTAATGCCTAGTGGAAATCCAGTATAAAAGTGTTCCAACATTTTGATGACTTTTTACATAGATTTCTCTTTGCTTTCACAATAGGCCCCAGTTTCGGCGAACAAAGTTTTATTAGAGCGAAAAGGACAAACTGCTTGCCATCAGGGAGACAAGCCACTTTAACCAACCAAGCAAGGGTTTATAGATTTTGTCACCATAAAATCTTTCTTCCTTGCCTGTCCTAAGGTTATAAAAGATACCCAATGTTGCTGTGGCGTATCAAGAACGATATCTTACCAGAATTCCCTCAAAGTAAGCCTCTAAACTAGCAGTGTAGTGTTAGAAGGAAATTGGCCGCCGAAGCCGATAAGCAATTTGGATTTTTTTTTTCATTGTATAAACATAGTGACATAATAACAAAATTCGGGAAAAAATTATTATTCTGTACCTTGCTTAGGTGAGTATAGTTTTTATATTTTCAATCCAACTTCTATCGGTGAGGATTTATTTTCTTCCTCAAAGGTCACACTTGGATATCCAGAAAAGAAAACGAGAGTAGATATTGTTTTTGTAGACAAAATTTACGGCAAAACGCAATATTTTAGACAAATTTTCTTGTGTATTGTACAAAATACTAGAAAATTTAATAAATAGCTCTTAAATCAACAGTTGATTGCAAAGTATACTTTTTATGTAATGCTGTAATAATGTTTTTTAATTTATATTAGATAATTGTGAGTTATTTGACAGATTTTGTATGAATCTGGATTCCAAATGAAAATGAGTTAGGGCCTTTCTTTATTAAGGTAACAATATAGACATACATACATACATATATACTTTCCGGAAATTATTCCCTTCCTATTGGTTGCTGCCTTCAATCTATGAAATGTACATTTTCCCCCATTGTGTCATTTCGTAACACCTGCCAACCTAAAAACCCAAAAAGCCACAGCTTTTAACGCTCTACGTAAAATTCTCACAACCATATTTCGCACACCGTCCCCCCACCCCCTGCGCGCATGCTTACTATACCGACTACCTCAATCAGTCAGTCGTCAGTCAGTACCGTCACTAGGCAACCTTACCGCTTTCATGAAATTATGTCAAATCCCCAGCTAGCAATATGCAATCGTCTTAGCCACCAATGCCGAAGCCGTCGTCAACAACAACGCGGGTGTCATAAAAACAACGCAAAAAACAAAAACGAAAACAAAAATCCAAATTGAAAAGTGTTACATATTTCCTTCAGCCGCTGTGTTTTAGTGTAACAGATTCGACGCAATCATAATTTTTGTTTCTGTTTGTTTTGGTTTTTTTCCTCACATCACTCGTATGTTGCATATTCATATTTCTCATTTTACATTTATTTTTTTTTTTGACTACGCCATTGCGCTATATTGTTCCGCGCAGAGATTAAATAATTTCAAAAGCCTTTGATGTGTGTGGCGTTACTGCAGCAGCGGCAGCAGCAATCTCTGCAATGGAATGGCGGCTGATAGCAACCTACTTGCTTGTTTGTCTGCCTCACTGATTTGCGTTGCATGCATGAAACTGCTGCTGCTGCTGCTGCTGCTGTTGCCGCCTGCCTGCCTACCTGCCACACGCTGTCATTTCAAGTGAATTGTTTATTAGTTTCGCGAGTCTGAGGAACTCGCTGTTGTGCTCGCATACAAATGTTAGGGTGTCTCACTTAAAATAGTTGCAAATTTTCCACCCGAATTATAAAACTTAATTTTTTGCGGCAAAATATGCTGAACCGCTTTGAAAATACATACTTCAAAAAATCTCATTATTTTGATACCGTTGGTGTAATTTTTAAACATTTGTATGCTTAAACTCTTTTATCATCTAATATGATAGGGCTATTCGCGATTCGGTGCATAAGAGCTGACAAATTTATGCAATTGCAGAAATATGCCATGGATTGTGAGCGACCTTTATTAAACTGTCATGGTAAAGCTTTTGCAAAACAATTTTTGTGCATCATCTTTGGTTTTGTTTATGAATGCAATGCATAGCATTTTTATGCTATGGATTTTCGGTATTGCAAATTTGCCAAGCAATGACAAACGCAAATGCGTGTATTTTGTTTGTGTATTGCAAATAATTTGCAATACAAATTTGCAATGCAATGATGCTAGGCCATTTGCACCGGATCGCGAATAGCCCTGATATTTTGGAAAAAATATTTTGTTTAAACTAATTTTATTTACAAAAAAATTAATTTTTGAAGGTATTTTCAAATCGGTACAGCTCACTTATATCTAAATAGTTTTCAGAAATATTTTGGCGGAAGTCTTAGTATATAATAGATTTTATAATTCCATTGGAAGACAGTAACGGTTTTTTTTGAATGCTAAGTGACGCACCCTAATGAACATACATGTGTGCAGACAAACGTGTATTAACGCCATTGCTGGGGGTAAAAGTGTTAATCGTTCGACTGTTGCAGCTGTAACCTCAGTCAATATTCATATGGTGAAACAATATGTATCTACATATGCAGCAGCGGCCATGAATTTCTTTAAACCTGTTATACACAATCTTTTATGCAACACAAGCTTGGCTTTAATTGATTGAACAAATGTATCATGTTTTTGAAACCTTCATAAGCTGTACACGTGTTTCTCTTCTTTGATGTGTTGTATGTAGCTTTGATTGCTCTATGTGTACTTGAGTGGTTTGAATGCAATCGGAAGTCAATTAAGTAAAGGGCAAAGGGTGAATAATTCGCTATGAAATCGTTTAAAATGCGCACAATTACTAAGTCGCTATTCATAAAAATATTTAAATTATTTATGGATTTGTATGCATATATTCATATTGAACACATTCGGAAATATGTATCTATTTACATATAGCATTTGCAGCTAACCTATTCATGGAATACTGAAAAAAGTTATTCGCATGACAGGGCGTATGAGTGATCTGCATAAATATATATATATTTTTCAATCAGTGCGCTCTAACTATGTATCTAGTACCCAGCGGCGCAAATGCACATTACGTAATCGAATACTCCTTCAAAACATCGAAGGCGGTATATCGGAACAATCCCGATTACTTTGCCATAGGCATGGCCGCTTTGTGGTTAGCGTCCTTTACATACTGGTTTTGTTTGTAATCGGTCATCATCGGTCATTACAATGCGTCTTCGTTTGTGGATTGTAATGTGCATTGTAAGTAGACTGCCTACAATAAGCATTACAATTTTAAATTGGGTCACCGGTGTTTTAATCATTTATTTGTATGAATTACGCAATGCATATTGTGTGCGGACCCCATTTAGCAGTGCGCCGCTGGGTAACTACCATGATAAAAACATTATACGGTAAAACAATACTCTCATGGCCCTCCGTTGAATGGCACTGCACTGAACATTAACATTAACATTAACATTAACAATAACATTAACGTAAGCATAAATATAAACGTAAACATAAACATAAACTTAAACATAAACATAAACATAAACTTAAACATAAACATAAATATAAACATGGAGAAAAATCCTTTTGGTGGTTCATTTTCACACACGAACATTAGTGTTTGTCCACTATTTCGATTTGATAAAGAAAATTTTTTAATATTTATTACTTCTCAGTTAATTCTAATCAAAATTTATTCTTTTGATAACTTATACTTCCTATACATATATAGTATGTACATGCATATTAAGGTTTATTCATAATCGCTTTCATAATAATAACCAACACTTTCTTTCTGTATTTTTTCAGGTAATAACTTGACTTAAAACTACAGGCGAAAATGGTTTGTAAAACACACACCCAAAATACCTATATATGTAAATATCACTCATTTACTGCAGTGGTGTCATAACTCAAAAAAGTCGAATTCGAAAAAACGTCTTTCAAGTTTTGAAATATGTATACTCCCATAGTTAAAATGAATGCATATTTTGTTCTAGTGAGATACTGGTAATCTACATACAGCTATGAAATTTTTACACAACGCAGAAGAAGAGGTAGCGGTAGTTTCTGCATACTCAACTTGAAATTTAAATTTTGTATATTATGACACTATTGAAGTAAATGAGCGATATGTAAATTGCAATTTTTTACTACATTAGGGTGGTCCAAAAATAATATCAACAGCTAATTTTTGTATGGACATCCCCTTTACTTTGTCCTATGAAAGTTTCAAAATTTTTTAAATATTTATTTTAGGAGCGTTTGGAAACGTTAATTTTTAATTGCAAAAAATCATCAAAATTTTGACCCGCCATGGTTCAGCGAGTTTTGGTCCGGTCAAAAAAAGTATGTCGTTTAACGCGTTATATGTAAATGTATTTCCAACGAAGTACTCATTGTGTTGATAGGGTTGATCAGAAATCATGCCCCCCAAAAACACGAAAATACCATTATCTCAAAATTCTGCCCATAGCTAAAAATTAAATTATTGCGTTTTAAGCTCAGGAAATTTTATCTTTTTTTTGAAGATAATTATTTATAGATCTGTGTTGTTTAAAGCTTAGAGAAATTTAAAAAATACTGCACTTAGTCCGAAAAAAAATTTAACAAATAACGGCTTATGGAGCTAAATATTGCAAATTTCAATTTTTTAATCTGATACCAACCCCTAAAAATGGTTCTTAAATTTTGGCGAACGTACTATTTTGTACATAGAATAAAATTATAATAACTTAGATTTTCAAATTTTTAGGGACCGGCCTAAAGTGCATATATACATATATACTATGTAACAATAAATATATTGTACACGCGATTGTTCACTTCAGTTTGATTTAGTTACTGGGCTCAGAACTTCCATGAAAGCGATATTGATGTTTTGAAGAAGACTGTGAAGCCCTTCAACACAAAACTGTTCGAAAATAAACTATGTATCTTTTAAAAAGAATCTGCCTGGGCTTGAAGAACAACATGACAGAGTAGAGGTCATTAGGTTAGCCAGATCGTAATCAATTAGACTCCATGATTAAACCATGATTCATTCTGACGACTATAGCTCGCACTATTCGACATCCAAGTTTTAAATTATAAATTGCATGTCTATTGTACTGCAATCTATAATTCGCCGAACCGACTTCGCTATTTGTGCAAGATAAATATTGACAATTTGAATAAATTGTACTTCTACAATTGGCAATCATTCAATGACCAAGCAAAAGTAAAAGAAGGATTTTGAAAAAAATGTATTCATTTTTATTTTAATAGCGAAAAACTGTACCAGAACATTTGCTGATAAATACTAAGCACTTATTGTTCGGTTACTGAAAATGCGCAGTCATATTAATTTTTAATTCTATGCAATTTGCTGCAATATTTTACGTGAAAACAACTTAAGCATGTACATTAGGGTGGTCCTTAATGTACGAAGCAAATATTTAAATCAGACTCAATCCCGACGTCAATGCCACTATAGTCGAAGATATCACTAATAAATTGTGGTCCCGATCGGAGACGGTTAAGGCGTGTCGCACAGGGGGAAAAATTCAGATTCCTTTGTGGAGACTCAAAAAATTCAAATTAATTTTCCTTTTCATCTAACACCCTAAATCGATACTACGATAGTCAAAGATTTCACATAGAAATTTTGCTCCCGATTGAAGCCGGTTAGGGTGTGTCGCACAGAGGTCAAAGCCCAGATTACCCTATGCAGACATCTTCACCGACTCCAGTGGGGACCAAAATTTATATGTGATATCCTCGACTATAGTAGTATCGATTTTGGGTATTAAATAAAAAAAATGCTTTTGCGACATGCTTTAACCGACTCCAGTCGGGACCAAAATTTATATGTGACATCTTCGACTATGGTAGTATCGATTTTGGGTATTAGATTAAAAAAAAATAATAATTTTAATTTTTTGAGTTTCTATAAAGGAATCTGTACTTTGGCCTCTGTGCTACATGCCCTAACCGTCTCCAGTCGGGACCAAAATTTGTATGTGGCATCTGTGACCGTGGTATTACCGATTGAGGGGATGAGACTGAAAAAAGCGTTAATTTGATTTTTTAAGGACCACCCTAATGTGCATGTATGTATGTATATTGTTTACTTCATTACACATACAACCATATGCATGCCTATAAAATTGTATTCACATTTCATATTTCCCTCTAAGTGGCCATTCAGTCCCAATAGGCTACATGGGTTAGCTAGTCAGCTAATCAAGTGACCTTCTGACGCCGCTATTTTAATTTCGCAAACGTAAATATATATTCATACATATGCACATACGTACATATTAGGGTTGTTAATTGTTCAGCTTTTTCCGATCTCGGGATTTTCGGGATGTCATTATCACAATCCCGGAATCCCGGGAGTTAGATATTCATTACTTTTCAACACCTTAAATCGAAAAAATTGCTTCTACATATCGAGCCCTAACCGCCAAAATAACTTAAGCGACATTTTTTTCAAAATTTTCTTTTTGATGCAGAAATATTCCTAGAGCATCTAGATACATTTCTGCATCAAAAAGAAAATTTTGAAAAAAAATCTCGCTTACGTTATTTTGGCGGTTAGGGCTCGATATATTGTTTGAGAAGCTCGCCAACCATAAAATAAACAATAAACAAATGGATTTGAAATATTTGAATGTTTATTTTTTCTCTCTGACGCCAGGATTTATTTTAAAGGACTTTGTAAATCCAAAGATATGATTAATTCCAAAAATTCAATGCGATGTAGAATAAAAATACGGGTACCAAATGCAGAAGAAAGTTTGGTTAGAATTAAAAAAAAATAAAATATTTTGGATCCACAAGGACGAATAGGTACTTTCTTAATCTGATAAAGGAGAATGTTATCGAGTTTATATAAGTGCTTAACATATAATTTATTCAAAAACATATATTGCGAAATTTCAGGGATACAATTTTAAATACTGACCAGTTCTTCTGCACCAAAAACATAAACCTGCTTAAATTCTACGGGATTTCCCCTTTAATTCTAAACCCATACTTCTTCTCTAAGCGGATTTCTCTGAATTTTAAATCATTTTTGAATTACTGACGCCAGAGTGAAAAACTAAAAACGCTATTTTATTTACTATATTTGGCCCATGGTTTCGCGAATATATTGATATTTAAAAATAGTTAATAAAATTTACTATCGCGCAGTGTTATATGTATAATGAGCTAGACATTTATAGAAAAATATGAAGTATTACATAAAAACTGAAATATAGCCAATACTGGTCAGGTAAAGGAGTTTCTATTATTTCCATTACAAATCCCGGGATTTTTGGGACCTTAAAAAGAACGGGCTCCCGGGATCCTGGGATTAACATTCCTAGTACATAAACATACATATATTAGTATATGTATAAATAAAAGTTTGTAAAGAAACTCGTGTGGTGAATTTCATTGCACTATCATTGATGATAGCTACCTATAGTTGCAAATAATGACAGTAGCTCAGCGTAAACTATAATAACTCTGAACATTCTATATTAAAAGAGCAAATAACTAACCAACACAAAAAAAAAACAAGCAGCCAAAGCCAACTAGGAAATTGCATAAATAACTATAACTTGTATATATTTGCACATTTATTGCACATAGATACATGCATATGTATTTACAAACCGCATACCGTTGACACTAATTACAATCGCAATGATATTCCCAATGAAAAAAAAAAAACTGGCGCCTACGAAACACTTAAGCGCCGGAACATGACTGACAGTGGAATAGCATGTAGTATGTACATTAGGGTGGTCCAAAAAAAAAATTAAAATCGGAAATTTAATGCTCTCACCCCCTAGGATTTTTCTATACCGAAAAAATATACCCCTGTTTTTTTATTTTAAAATCAAAATATATTTAGATGTCGCTCAAAGCGCTCAAAGTTTCCCATGTATTTTGTATGGGGAAAAAAAGACTTTTCGCAGAAATGGCATAGAATCCATGGAAATCAAAATTTTTCAATCTGAAAACTCTGTTTCTCTTCAGAAGACTCCAGAGAATAATGCCCAATTGTTTATTTAAACATTTTTTAATTTTAACTGCTTCTGCTTTAGAAGTTTTTTGATGAGCCCAGTAGAACCATTTTAAACAAATTCCTTTTATTACCATATTTCTTCTTCTTCTTTTTTGGCGCTGTAACCGCCTAAGCGATTTTGGCCGAGTTCAGCAAAGCACGCCAGTCGTTTCTCCTCTGTGCCAACTGACGCCAATTGGAAACGCCAAGTGAAGCCAAGTCCTTCTCCACCTGATCTTTCCATCGCAGTGGGGGTCTCCCTCTTCCTCTGCTACCACCAGCGGGTTCCGAGTTGAATACTTTCAGAGCTGGAGCGTCGGTGTCCATTCGAACGACATGACCAAGCCAGCGGAGCCGCTGTATTTTAATTCGCTGGACTATGTCCATATCGTTGTAAAGCTCATACAGCTCATCGTTCCATCGTCTGCGGTATTCGCCGTCGCCAACGCGTAAAGGACCGTAAATCTTCCGCAAAATCTTTCTCTCAAACACCCCAAGAGCCGCCTCATCGGATGTTGTCATTGTCCATGCTTCTGCGCCATATACCAGCACGGGCATGATGAGTGACTTATAGATATTTAGATGTCACCAAAAAATGTAAATAGGCGACTCCTAGATTCGGCTAAAACCAAATTTTTTTTTTGAAATTGCCTTGCACAAATACTTTACTTTTGCATGTATGGTGGTACGGTCTAATGCACATACATACCTACTAGTCTATAAATCAAGTTGTAGGTGAGTGAGTAGGTGGGTGTAAGTAAAACTGCAGCTGTGAGTGGGTAATGAATGAATGCAAGAAAATAAGTAGCCAGCCAGCAAAAATTAAAAATACAAAAACAAATCATAAGTATACATACACACCAGTAGACAGACACGTACTGGCAGACCAAAAGAGTCTGTTGGAAAAAGAGAAACACAGTCAATTTGCCAATGGTGTGACATATGAGCGTGCTGTGTGACATTCATAATTCAGACGCTGAAAGAAAAGCTTTGAAAGTAGAAAATGAATATGAGTTTAGCGACAGTTAGATGAAGGTGCATGGTGAATGGCAAGGCACAGTGTGTATGGATAGGTCATACATATGTGCATATGTATGTAGGTTGAATATGCGCCTATTTACATACATACATACATACACATATATGTACATACCCTTTAGGGGAAACCGCGGACTAGTGAATCAAATTTCTAGTTCCGTACTAGGTCTTTATCGCCAAAAAGGAACTAGTCCGATAGGAACTAGATCCCCACCAGTCCAAAATCGGCGAAAAGTGGTACCTTTAAAAAACTAATTTTTTTCAGTTTTTTTCGCTAGAAATCTATATCTAAAGTGACGAATTTAGAAATGGTTCATAACTATAGAAAAAGGGATGCAGAACGAACTAGATCTTATTTGTCGAATTTAGAACCAGTTCGGAACTATCGAATAAAGTATGCAGCGGGGTTTACTTTACATAGATATGTGTTCGGCGGCTTTTTCGTTCAAATACGCTTCTATTATGTGCTTCGCAGATGCTTTTTCATAGCTTGGTAATACAAAACTAAAATATGTGTTAACATTTCAACATCTTGGGACAGTCTGGAATCTAAGAAATAACAGCGAGCGCCTCTGCAAACTCAGCTACAGCTAAAGGTATGTAAACGTACATTTCTTACAATCATTCAAACAAATTTAATTTCAAATTGAAAACACATTTCTTCCAAAATAACTTAAAATCGCACACGGAAGAACCAAAAAGATTGAAAAATCATGATACTTTTTTGTTTCGTCTGTCGATTTTAGAACTGGTTCAGAACTATAGAATTTAGGACTAGTTCGGAACTATCGAAAAAGGGATGCGGCGGGGGGCAATTGACACTTCCTAGGACATCGCCATGTTAAATTCGTCAGTTGCTTGCACGCAAAAGACATTTATCGCGAACCAGTACTGGGTCTAAATGTACTAGAAGCGCACCAGTTCAGAACTAGAGATTTTCCCCACAGGGTATGTACGTCGTGCGGTCGATGTCGTTGCGGTACACCAGCGGCAAGTAGAAGCTGGTATGTAGATTTCTGTTGACGGCTGACAACTGCTGAGGTGCTGGGGTGGGTCTTTCTTCGTTTTAAGTCGAAGAATGTTTGGAATGGCCACATCCATAAGTCGCATACTTGGAAACACATTTGCCTGCATAGACACATAATGCATAAATAAGTAATGTACATAAATGAAGTTTACGTACTTACCAGTACATTTGTGCATTCATATGTATGTATGAAAGGTACTTAGTTGTTTTCACTAAAGCATTTTATGTTATTTTTTGCAATTGACCCCGATGACGACTAGGTTCGTGGTGGTGATTTTAGACATTTATAAGCATACATATGTGAATTAAAATGCAGAAACATATGTACATATGTAAGTACACTTAAATATGTCTACATACATATGTGTGCGAGTGCATACTTGAAATTCCATATGGATATGAATTTTTCATCGCCTGTGGTAACTGCGAGAATTTCGCTTCTGCATTATTGGTTGCAATGGCTTTAGCTTTTTATTGAATATTGTACCCTATAAATAATTCCTATTGAATGGGTAAACAAATTTGTAGGTAGTCATTAGGATAAAGTGAAAGTTGACTAAGATACCATTTTATAGTTTAAAATTAATATACTGGTTCAAACATTACAAAATTCTTCCCATGCAACAAATGCATTGGGAGCCATTTTAGTACAAAAAAAAAACCTAGTACAGTAGACGCTCACAAATTAGAACCACTTTGTTTTTAGGGTGATTCTAATTTCTGAAAAATTCTAATTCCTGGACGTTTTTTTATTTCAATAAAACCTTAAAATTTAAGTCAATTTGCATTGAAAAACTACAATGAAATTTTGTCTTACTAAATTTTATTCATAAAAACGAGAAAACATAAGGTAACAATCCAATATACATATATGTATTTATGCGCTAAGTCAAAAAAAGGTCCAAAAAACAAAAACTCCAATTACAGTAAATATATTTTTTTTTATCAAAAATACATAAGAGATCGATAAATATACATTAAAACAGCCAAAAATTAATCAAAAACTTCGTAACTAATTTGCAGGCATGTAGTCTGTTATTGCTGTTTGCTTCTTCCTTTTATTTGTTTCTGCAATAACAATCTCATTGCGAAGAGCTAGCAGATTGCTTGTGTGCTTTGCGGAAAACGATTCACTATAAGTACACCATTTTATTAAATTATTGACGCTTTCAATGGCTGTAGAAGTAGAGACAACTGGTAAGACCTCCCGGTCATCAAATTCGCTGCTACCTGAAGACTCATCATCGCTATTGAGATCATGTGCAGGGTCGTCATCAAGCACATCATTGTTCCATATTTCAATTTCTGGTATGCTAATGTTATTAGTTGGCTCTATTTCTGTTAAAAGTGCTTGAGCTGCCTGAAGAGCTCCATTGCAGTCTTGATCTTTTTGCAGTAGCTGTGCTAGTGGCACATCATCGTCATCACTTTCATACTGATCAGAGTCCCAGTTGTTCAACTTTGACCAGGACTTTTTTATTACTCTTTCTGGAACATCATACCAAGCTTGCTTTAATAGCATGATTGCATTTCGAATTGAAAAGGATTTCAAGCGAACCTTGAGGTCACCTCCTTCAGCAATTAATTGAGAAAGAAGCATACTTCTGTAGTTTAGCTTGGTTAACTTAATAGGATTCTGATCCATTGGTTGTAAAGTTGCTGTTACATTTGGTGGAAAGAAAAATGCAATTATATTTCCATCGTCGCTTTGAAGTTTCTCAATTGGTGCATGAGCAGAGCAGTTGTCAATTAGCAAAATTGCCTTCGGAGGCAAATTATTTTAGTGAGAGAAAAGAATCACCTGTGAATTGAAAATATTTTGGAATTACTGAACCTAAAAAACAAAGTTTTTTCTTACCTCATGAATAAATATCTTGTGAAACCAATCATGAAAAATCCGAGATGTCATCCAAGCATTTTTTGAAAAGTTGTAATGGAGTGGATTATTGAATCCTTGGAAACTTCTTGGTTTTTTTGCTTTTCCAATTAATTAATGCCATTTAATTTATGTGATCCATCAGCATTTACACCAAGTAACACTGAAATTCGTTCCTTCTGGATTTTATACCCGGGGCGGTTTTCTCGAAAAGAGAGACGTATGTTTTGTCAGGTAAACAACGGTAAAATAATCCGGTTTCATCTACATTATATATTTATGACTCCATTAGCCCCATCTCATCGACTTTTGCACGAAATCTGTGAATAAACGGGGTGACTGAAGCAACATCACTAGAGAGAATCTCGCCACAAATTTTTAAAAAACGTATTCCGTGTCGTTTTTTAAATTTGCTAAACCATCCATCACTTGCGCTAAATGTACTTTCATCTTTATCGGGATATTCCACTTTGAATATTTGTTTGGCTTTCTCCTTTAGTATTGGCCCAGTTAATGTACACTTTTTTTCGATTTTGATTTAAAAACCACTTATAAAGACTTGCTTCCATTTTTGGATATTCAGCGATATGCAATGATTTTTTGTTAGCCTTATGATAGGTATTAGAAACAGCGCTTAAAATTGATGATTTCATAGATTTGATACAGGTGATTGCAGATGGCGCCACATCAAATTCTAGGGCTAACCGCTTCCCTTGAATACCTTGGTCAAGCTTTTCCAAGATCTGCACTTTGGTTTCCAAAGACAAAGTATTTTTCTTACGTTTATTTGGCATTTCAACGAACGACTTTTACTTTTAAGCAAACAATGCCGAAACACGTGCACGCGAATCGAATTTCAAACAAAAACTAACAAAAACTGTACAGATAGCGACGAAAATCCAACGACTACCGAGCGTAACATGAATAAATTGGGGATTCCCCTTTTTATATCTATTTTGCAACAAAAAAACAAAATACGCTCTGAAATTAGAATCGAAAAAAGTTGATTCTAATTTCTGGAAATTCTAATTACTAAGAGTTCTAATTTGTGAGCGTCTACTGTACCTTGCGTGCTAAACGTACATACATACACATGTACTTATATATGTATGCATATATTTTCTAAATGCCATGAAAACACATGTTTACAGAGGATCAAAGATGTGTTTGCGCTTGACATCAAAATTCCATATGGTACTTTGGCAAATACCCTATCGGCGAACAAAAGTTAGACCTGCAATTTGCATTCCATCGGGCAACAAATTAATGCCAACGATTTCTTTTTTTGTCAGGTTAAGGAAACATATAATACGGTGAATAATGCAGCACCAAAAATTCAGGATGAATTCATAGAGCAAAAGTTTCAAAGAGCTTTAGATTTTCAGGACAAAATTTTCTTTTGTGAGCGAAAAAAGTTTTAAATTTGGTTCATGAAAGGATTTAAAAAAGATGAAGAAAATATTAAAATAGATAATAGCAAAATAGTTTGTTCGAACATATATAGTTAAACTTTCCTAGTGTGTCGTTTTGGCTGCTCGTTGAAACCTTACCCAAAAAACGCATTCAGCGAGCCGCTAACGAGTTATAATGCGGCATATTCTGGATTTCATACGAATCGAAAATTTGAAATTTTTGTATAGAAAATGATAGAAAAATTTCATGATTTTCGATTCGTACGAAAACAATAATACGCCCCAATATTTCAGAAAATTATTTATCGTGAAATTTTACGATGAATATTCCCAAAAAAAAACATTTTTTATGATTAACGTAGAAGTCTACAGAAAGAAAAGTGTGTATGAAGTTAAAATTTTGTATAGTTTTTTTTTTGCAAAAAAAAAGATAAATATTTACTCACCGAAATGGTGGAAGAATGCGAATCTCAAGTGCTTTTGTAAGACAATAAAAAAATTAGAACGTAGGTGTTTTTTCTTCATATCTTCTACATCTACAGTGGGATCTTAACGTCTGATATGTCGATGTTCATGTTTCGCGGAGACATTTTTTTTTGCCCAAAGTTCATTGATCTAAAGTACCCCATTGTAATAC
>NW_023461727.1:0-12627 GCF_013731165.1 Rhagoletis pomonella
ATTTAAGTAAAATTTAATTGTTATTATTTTAAAATTTTATTTTTTTTCACTATTATTTAAATTCATATTTTTAATTATTTGTTTTTTAACATAAGTCTTACAATGCTTATTTATAAAATATACGATTACAATTAATATAAAAACAATCGAAATAAATGCTATTATATTATTTATTAAAAGGTTGTTGCTGCTGCTGCTATTGTTGATATTGTTGTTATTGTTGTTCATGGTGATATTCTGCTGCTGTACATTGGCTTTTGGAAGTACAATTGTCCAAACCATGCCTCAGTTGTTATGTTTATTTTTCTTTAATTCTATCAGTTCCGCAATTAGTTTTCGTTTGTTCTCTCCAGTGGCTAATGGAATTACCCTGTGAAGCTCACCAATCTTCCTTCGTAGTTTCACCGCCTTACCTCCTCTGGTTTTTCGTTTTGGTGCACTATGCTCTGTGCTATCATTTTTAATCTGTCTTTTTCTGCAAGCTTCTATTGTTAGTGACTTAGGTCCAGCCGTGAGCGGAGTTGGGACGTATTTTGATATTGGTGTGGATGACGTTGTCGTCAGTGCTTCAGGGACATATTCATCATCTATATTTTCTTCTTCGAGGGATCTTGGGTGGTTCAGCTGTTCAAACAGGTTGTCCAGATCTTCTTTTGAATATTGCTCCGACATGAATATAATTTTTATTAAGTTTAATTTTTATTTAAATTTATTTGTTTTTTAGTTTTTATTCCTTGCAGTTTGACATTTTGTAAAAATGTAAGTAAATGGAGGTTTATTTTATAAAAACAAATATTAATTACTCATATATTTATTCATAACTAGGGGAAATCATAAAAATGCAACGCAAAACAGCATTCTTCCAATAACAGAAATGCTACAACTGCAGATGTCATTTTGTGCCAATTTGGCAGGATCGCCATGTTAAGTTTGGTTTTTGATTCATTTCCCTTTTTAGTATTTTTGACTTTTGGCTTTTAAGCGAGCCACGCTAAAAGGATGATGGCCTCAAGGCCTATTTTTTATTGATGAAACAAGTTAGAAAAACGAGGCAATGCTGCCGATTCTTGATTCAAAACAAGTCTGTTTATTTCAGTGCACAACACTGCTTTTATAATAAATTTTACATTTCTCCTTAAATCTAAGACACTCCCACTTTTCAGCTACTTTTCTAACATTTTCATATTGTGACCAATCATAATTTATTTTTTTTGTAGTTTTGCATTTTCTAAATGTTCTTTTAGTAAAGTCTCATTGCTTTTCTTTTACTCTAATTCAATTTATATTGACTTCTCATATATTGAGAAATATCAATTGTGAAACCAATCGTTTCACAGTTGCTCCACAGAGTTGATCGTCTTGAGAAAATACAACATTACAAATGTCTTCACAAAAGTGACCCACATGTGCAAGCTGCAATTTGATCGTTTCTTCAAAGCAAGTGGCCGCTAACGCTTTGCCCAATTTGTGACATATATATGAGTCATAACTCTTTTTTTCTTGCATTCTTATTATATAATATTGCAGTCACATGTGTGTTTACATTACTGACCTTACTTACTAATTATTTGTAGACACACAACAGCAGATAAAACTTTCATTTTCGGGATATAGGTTCTTTGGAGCAGTGGAAATATTATCGTGTACAAATTTTATATAAATTCAACAAATATTGAGCATTTTAAGGCAGAAAATTTTTGAAAAAATGTGAAAATTTTTTTCATTACCAAAATGCTCGAAAACCGCTCGAATGATTTTGTTTTTGTGTTCTCTAATCAAAAATTCAAGAGTTTTCCGTTTGGTATATGGGAAGTATTGGTTGATATCTTCTTTATATGTTTATTTTGTTCAAATATATGGGCATAAATGATTTTCCATATAAAATCACTTCGTCATTATTTTGCAAACACGTGCATGCATTGGAAGTCAGAGAAGGACAAAAAAAGTATGTATGCGTATGTAATACGGCTTTTGATAAGCAGATGGCGCGCCATTTATAACCTAACCGCAGCGTATGTACATATGTAAATACATATATACGTACATATGTTGACTGCAGTTAATGTGGATCTGTTTGGTTTCGTTATCGATTTTGTTTTCGATATTGTAATAGATTTTGTCATCGATATTTTTATCGGTTTTGTTATCGATTTTACTATCGATTATTTATCCGTTTTGTTATCGAAAGTTTTCTTGATTGTGTTAACGATTTTGCTATCGATATTGTCATCACTTTTTTATCGATTTTGTTATCGATATTGTTACTGATTTTGCTGTCCATATTTTTGGAACTTATCGATATAATGATCGATTTTGTTATCGATATTTTTTTTTATCGATTTTGCTATCGATTTCGCTATCGATATTATTATCGATTTTGTTATCCGTTTTATTACTGAGATTTTTATCGATTTTGCTATCGATATTGTTATCGCTTTAAATATCGGTATTTTTATCGTTTTTTTTATCGATACTTTTATCAATTTTGTGGTCGGCCGCTGTGGTATAGTGGTTAGCAGTGCGCGCTTTCACTCATCAGCACCTCGGTTCAAGCCCTGGTCAAAGCAACATCGCGAAAAATTTCGAAAAAAGGTTTTTTCTTAACAGCGGTCGTCCCTCGGCAGGCAATGGCAAACCTGCGAGTGTATTTCTGCCATGAAAAACAGCTTCTCATAAAAATACAATCGCCGTTCGGAGTCGGCGTAAAACTGTAGGTCCCTCCACTTTGTGTCAGAACATCAAGGCCCACGCCACAAGTCGGAGGAGAAGCTCGGCCAAACACTAACATATGTGTAAGCGCCAATCTATTATTATTATTATTATTTTATCGACTTTGCTATCAATAATGCCATCGTTTTTGTTATCGATATTTTTATCGATTTTGTTATCGACTTTATTATCGTTTTTGTAATAGATTTTTTGATAGATTTTGTAATCGATTTTTTTATCGATTTTGTAATCGATTTTGTTACCGATATTTTTATCGATTTCGTTGTCGATTTTTCTATCGATATTATTATCGCTTTTGTTTTCGATATTTTTTTCTGAGTGTGTGCTTTCGTTTTTGACTTGGATATGCTCTTAACCATACCACGTATTCTACGTTTAAATTTAGCGGGTGTATCTCCGATACAGCCTGCAGACCAAGACGCAGACGCTGGACTGTTCCTTTTTTTTTATCTGAGAAGGTCTTTGGAGGACTTCGGCAGGACTTGGAATTGACCCGATACATTCTAGATTATCGATAAATTTCGATGATTTGATACATATCGATAGTTCGATGAATTTCAAGAACACTAAAATTCGATAACTCAACAAAATTCGTTAACTCGACCAATTTCGATAACTGTGAAATTCGATGGCTCGATAAATTTCGATAACTCAAAAATGTAAAAACTTTGGATACCTTTATAAATTTTTACTTTTGACATCTCCACATTTTTCGAAAACTATCTAAACATGTTGATAACTCGTTACACTCTGTTAAGACGATTAAATTCGATAAGCAGTGATAAATCGATAAGCTTATATAACCTTGAAATTTTGATAAATCGATATATTTTGAAAATTCAATAAACTTTTCTTTGTTGAACCAACCAATTTCAGTAGATCAATAATTATCGATAACTCTGTAAGTTGAAAGAACTCCATGCATTACGACTCCTCGATATATTTTGTTACGTCTATAAATAGTGATAATTCAATAAATATCGATAACTTGATACATTTCTTTAACTTGACAAATTTCGTTAATCCCACACGTTTTTATAGCTCGATAACTATCCGTAAATTTGGACAACTAAGTTTCTGTGTCTATAAATTTCCACATCTTACTAAACATTGATCAGTTTAAATAATTCGATACGTTGCGATAACTCAATAAGCATGGATAAATTTCGATAATTATAAACTTCGATGATTCGATAAATTTCAGTAACCTTTATGGCTGATTTTGTTTCGATTCCTATCTTTTAACCTAATTCTTATGTATTTCTCATTGTCTCCATTTACCCTGTTGATAACTGTGCCGATAAAAATACCGATAACGATATCCATAAATATATAAAAAATACAACGATTGCAAAATCGATTAATTCATCATAAATAAAACAATGATCAGTATCGATTATTGTACATATCGATAACAATATAAATCAATTATTTAATCGATTATTATACCGATAACAATATCCATTATTGTATCGATAACAATATAGATTATTATATTGATTATTATATCGATTACAATAGCTGTTATTTAATCAATAACAGTATCAATAACAACATCAATTATTTTATCGATAGCAGTGTCGATTATTATATCGGGTTTTATATCGATAACAATACCGATCTTCATCCTCATCCTTTTCTTCATATTTATCTTTAATTTTGCATATTCCTCTTTACCTTTACCTTAAAGTGTTTAAATTTGCTTTGATCTTCGTTTTTGCCTGTACCTCGAGGCATCTTTGTTTTTGTTTTCATTCTCAAACCGCTAAGCCGCTGAGAACCATTTCCATGTGCATTATTCCCCTTGAATTTGACAATTTACTCCCAACCAACCCAACTGCCGCTAAAGAAGTTTACTTCATAAATTCTAGAAATGTTCTTACCCTTTTAGTTACCCTAATTCTTATGTATCTGTCATTGTCTCCATTTTCGTCTTTATCTTCACTTTTGCCCTTTTTTTGACTCCATCGTTCTCATTTATTTCTTCATCTTCATATTTATCTTTATTTAATTTAATTAAGCTTAATTTCAAATGTGTAGTGAAACAACAGGCGAAACATGTCAAATTGAAAATGTTGCATCAACATCTATACACAATTCGAAAATGTTTAAACAACGGTTTTGGCCGTAATTTTCAACCAATTGTGAAACCATAAAAATTCTGCTCATCTACGGAAAATGCCTTTCCAACGGTGTTCTTGGTTTTGAAATCGGTTCGATAGAATCGCCAAACGAACGGCGACAAAATTTATGTTAGCGAATTAATATATAGATAACCCTGTTGATAATTGTGCCGATAAAAATACCGATAACGATATCCATAAACATATAAAAAATACAACGATTGCAAAATCGATTAATTCATCGATAAATATAACAATGATCAGTATCGATTATTGTACATATCGATAACAATATAAATCAATTATTTAATCGATTATTATACCGATAACAATATCAATTATTGTATCGATAACAATATAGATTATTATATTGATTATTATATCGATTACAATAGCTGTTATTTAATCAATAACAGTATCAATAACAACAACAATTATTTTATCGATAGCAATGTCGATTATTATATCGATAAAAATATCGGGTTTTATATCGATAACAATATCGATCTTCATCCTCATCCTTTTCTTCATATTTATCTTTAATTTTGCATATTCCTCTTTACCTTTACCTTAAAGTGTTTAAATTTGCTTTGATCTTCGTTTTTGCCTGTACCTCGAGGCATCTTTGTTTTTGTTTTTATTCTCAAACCGCTAAACCGCTGAGAACCATTTCCATGTGCATTATTCCCCTTGAATTTGACAATTTACTCCCAACCAACCCAACTGCCGCTAAAGAAGTTTACTTCATAAATTCTAGAAATATTCTTACCCTTTTAGTTACCCTAATTCTTATGTATCTGTCATTGTCTCCATTTTCGTCTTTATCTTCACTTTTGCGCTTTTTTTTGACTCCATCGTTCTCATTTATTTCTTCATCTTCATATTTATCTTTATTTAATTTAATTAAGCTTAATTTCAAATGTGTAGTGAAACAACAGGCGAAACATGTCAAATTGAACATGTTGCAGCAACATCTATACACAATTCGAAAATGTTTAAACAACGGTTTTGGCCGTAATTTTCAAGCAATTGTGAAACCATAAATTTCTGCTCATCTACGGAAAAATGCCTTTCCAACGGTGTTCTTGGTTTTGAAATCGGTTTGATAGAATCGCCAAACGAACGGCGACAAAATTTATGTTAGCGTATTAATATATAGATAGTTACATCCCGATATAATAAAAGGAAGGTAAAAAAATAATGCAGTTCTATTTAATGACATTCGTTGTTGTTGTTAACTATTTGACTTTTAATAAAATTATGACATTTCATAAAATTCATGCTACCTGATCACCAGAAGTAATATATTTTTTAAAAGCAGAAGATTTCAGCAGTCCACTCAAATATGTGGAATATGATGGACTAGAGAATATGAACTAATTTCGAAAATAGTGTTGTCGAAACGAGGTTTTAGAACGCATGAAGAAAGTGATCAAAATTATATGAATTCTTATTATGTTAGTGGTTTATCGGCTGTATGTACAAGTCAACTTCCATTTTTTTGCATATATAGCAAATTTTAAATTCAAAATTTGATGAAGTCAATGGTGTTACGCTAACCACAAAGCCATATTTTTTCCAAAATCTGATGAGAAATTTAAAAGTAAATTTGGTCCAAAATATTTAAAAATGCTTTATTTGGAAAGAACTAGATTTTTAAATAGCAAGATTTTATTCAAAATAAGAAAATTAATAAATAAGATAATGCGGTCGTGGATTTTATTATAAAATAAAAAGAACAATTACGATGAAGTCTACTTTAGCAGTTTACATTTTAAATATTTTTAATAGAGAAGGTGCGAACCACGTAAGTAATAAAAAGTACCATGCACTAATAATGGTTTTTGATTTGAAATGTTATTACATTGGTATAAATATGGGAAAGAAAATATTCCGATTTATTGTTTTAATATTATCAAAGTGGCAAGGCCGTTGATAATACTCACAATTTATGAAACTTCAAAAAATTTCATTATCCGTCAGAAGTTATTTATTGAAACTACCTTCTTTTTTATACCATGGCTGTAACTGAGCCAAATTTAGCCACAGTGATGTTTTTGTAAGCCGTTATTCAATAATTGAAGGTTAGATAATTATTGACAGCCGCGGTTTCACGCTCCCTTACAAAAGGTTGCGTTTACGACGGACACAGAAAGGGGAAGAATGAAATCCCTTGGTGCGAATAAGGCAATAAAAAAAGTACGCAAAGTTAATTCTAATGTATTTTCGGAAAATTTGGCATTTTAAACGAAATATTAAGATATATACGTGAATTACGTAATTCATGTGCTATTTAGCGATATAAAACTTGCGAAATGAGTTCAAATAAAAAAAAACACTACTATGAGTTTTATGTAAACATCGAATTTAAAAACAATTTATGTTTTCACCAGTTAAATGTGTTTTATATGCATATACAAATAAATAATAGCACAAAAACGTATACTTCTATTTTACACGTAAGCTAAACTTTTTCAAGTTAATTTGCCAAGAAGCAACACGGTACCAAAACTGGTACTCTGAAAACGATTTGGTACGTTGATACCCATGATAAAAAAATAGAAGGTAGTTTCACTTCAAACTTTTTTGACGGTTACAGCCATTTTTGAATTTTTCATAAATTGTACATTTTAGAAGCAGCGTTGCCACATAGATATTACCAAAATATAATTTATGGTATTTTGGGATGGGAGTTTCTATTGTGTTTAATGGTTCTTAGTCTTTTCATACGATCCTAAATGTGTAATAATTATGATTACCTTAGGAAACCTCAAACGAAGAAGGCATGTCAGAGAGGTAAATATTGGCGAATTTTTTTTTTAAATATCTGCAATTTTTCTATTAATGTAGGTACTATGTATGTACATTGGACTGCATCACCAAAAAAAGTTTCGTTTTTCCTCCGGGATTATAAAATATGTTATATTATAAGACTTCCACCAAAATATTTCGGAACAATATTAAGATTTACGTGAGCTGGACCGATTTCAAAATACCTCAAAAATTTTAGTGTTTTTATGAATAAAGATAGTTTCTTAAAGGATTTTTTTGAAATATCCCCTCGGACGACAAAACGGTTTAACCCTCTAGTAGGCTGAACCGCCTCCAGACGGTCGTTAACTAAACACGTATTTAGTGCACGTATAATAATTTTTTTCTATATTCGAAAAGCACGATCTTTAGAAAAAAAGCGTACCGTTACGACGATGTAAATTTTAATCCGTTATGTCAATCCGTTTTATATTAATCGGCAGTTGAATCACAGATTGTGAAAGACTCGGTTAAAATTAATTATTTCTTGCTATTAAGTAATTTCGTAATTAAAGAAATTTTTTCTTTTGAAACATTTTTGATACAAAAAAATCTGTGTGTTTTGTAGTTAAGAGCACAGTATTTTGATATAAGTTTTATAATTATGTCACCATTCGAAATGGAGAAAATTGCTTTCGAACACAGACCGTCTACAGACCGGCTTGCCGACATATAAAAACCCAGTTTGCAATTTTGACCGTCTGCAGACGGGATTGCCGGTTCGTAGGTCAATATTGTGTAAGAGAAAGCTGAAAATACGCCAAAGTATATCGGCGAGCCCGTCTCCAGACGGTCTTGGTTTTTCTCCCCTGTAGGAAAACGTTACTGTCACCGATAGAAATGGACATCATTTTTGGATTTCTCGTGCTACATCACCCATTCCTGAATTTTTCAACACATACAAAAATTGGCCTACTAGAGGGTTAAGCTTAAAAATTCAGCATAAAAATATTTTAAAAATTTTCAACGGAATGATCATTATTGAATTATGCAAACAAATAAAACGGGTGAGTTCAAGAACAGCATCAATAATCTCATTATTAGGATTTTGTTGAAATCTTTTTTTTATGCAATTTTTTAAGCTTTAACTGTTTTGCCATCTGATGTGATTTTTTTTTTAATTTTTATTAATAAAAAACTCAAGGAGGTATTTTCAAATCGGTCCAGCTCAAGTAAATCTTAATATTTTTCCGAAATGTTTTGGTGCAGGCCTCAAAATAGAATAGATTCCAATGGGAAAACACTACCGATTTTATTTTTTTTTTGTATGGGGATTGATACAGTCTAATGTACATATGATTATAAATATACTTACATACCATTCAGTTTTTCCAAAACCTTTGAAATTGAGGAAATACATATATTGCTTTGAACAACAAAATCGTACTTCGGGAAGATTTTATTCCTTCACGTTACAAGCTTCCAACCATTTATCTATATCTATACTATTATATAAAATTGATTATATGGAGTACGTTTGTAACGACTTATTTCTCAAAGTACTAAAC
The DNA here is from genome assembly GCF_013731165.1 of Rhagoletis pomonella. Taxonomy (NCBI): domain Eukaryota; kingdom Metazoa; phylum Arthropoda; class Insecta; order Diptera; family Tephritidae; genus Rhagoletis; species Rhagoletis pomonella. Next base: position 9,173 of record NW_023461727.1, read on the forward strand.
CGATTTTAATATTTTTTTTTAAAACGAAGCATTTGTAAAAAGACGCAGAGTGGCATACTTATATTTTTTATTCTTGGAAGATAAGCACCCTTTTTTTGGGTGTAAAGCAGTGCCCGCCAAAAAGAGAAAAGTCTTAAAATGAGAATGTATTAGTTATGAAACAAAAAATGAGAATGTGTTGGTGGTAATGCACGGAAAAAAAATTCTGTGTGGTATTACTTATTATAAAAACTTTGGTATGTTTTTTTGCCGTTTTTTTCATTGTGCGCTATATTTTAGATCTAAACAACACAGAAACATATAATGAAAGTTAACGACCCTAAGAAAGGAAAAAGTTGGAAAAATTATTATTATTTTTTTATAATTTAAGTGTGGATTTCTGAGCAAAAAAGATAACGTGCTTCGAGCACTCTGAATATTAAAAGAAAATTTCGTTGATTTCAAGTAGAAATAAAATAAAAATATATATATCTAATATATATTTATTTTAAAATTAGGTAAAACTTGACATTTAAGAACAATTTAAAATAACGATTAAACCAAAAGATAAATAACAAAACATATCGTATGTTTTAATTGAGGACTAGTCTGGTATTAAAAAAAAATATATAATTCACAAAGCTCTTTTAATATGAAGAAAAAGCACGACTTGGTACCATATACATACCTATTTCTAGGGGTGTATGTACGAAAAATAGTGTTACAAATTTTTTGAATGAATATTCATTCATTCTGCTCAGCGTACCTACTTTATTCAACAATAATGCGCCATCAACCTGCTTCGCCCGTTGTTTGCATGCAACTAGGGATGTTCCGATACAAGTAAATACGAGTACGTACTCGATACTTTTGTTTCGATACCAACTACGTTTTTTACTCGAATCGTTGTATCGATTCATACATGGTATCGAAAGAAAAGTACTTGTATCGAATCGATTAGAGCAAGTGCCATATCTTGGCAGCGTCGTTTTTATGAAAAATAATTGCTTTAAGTAATGACACCGCCAAAATCTAAAGTATGGATTTATTTTTACAAAATTACTGATACCACAGCAAAGTGCCAGGAATGCTTTAAAACCGTACAGTTTTGTGGGAACCTTTCAAAGGTTGAAATTGTTCTCTAATTAATGAATAAATATACATATCGTTACTAATGACGAAATACACATATTGACACCTTAGTGGAAGATCGATCTATCTCGGCAGCCAGTTCGAAAACGCCGTATCTCAGAAAACTATTCAAGAATGCCCTATTACCGAAATTGATTGAAAAACGCCCTATCTCAGAAAACTTTTCCAGAACGCCCTATTTCATAATTTTGTTCAAAAACGTCCTATCTCAACTGAAAATATATTGAAAATATGTTGAGATAGGGCGTTTTTGAACCGAGTTATGAAATAGGGTGCTCTTGAAACGTTTTCAGAGATAGGGCGTTTTTCAATATATTTCTGAAATAGGACGTTTTTGAAAAGTGTTCTGAGAGAGGACGTTTTCGAACTGGCTGCCGGGATAGGTCGGTCTTCCACTCACTGTATTGCAAATACAATACAAATTGCTGTTTATTTTTCGTTCATGTTCAACAAAATAATACAAATAAAAAATTAAAATTGTTTAAAATCATGTTTTTAGTTATTTACGCCGTGTCATATAAAATTTGTCGCTATGTGTCGTGATCTTTCGGACTTTGTGTGAAAAATGCATAACGCAAAAGGTATGTCACAGATAAACGCCGGAAAATCCCTTTCACTTTGTTGCATATACTAGAATGAAAAATTATCGATATAAGTAGGTATCGATACTTTCGGTTTACTCATATAAGTAGTATCGAAATAACGATTTGAGTAAACTCATTTAAATAGGTATCGATACTTTGATGGTATCGGTACATGCAACTAAATAAAATTTGTTGCTCTTCTACACTTTCTGTTGACGTTCGGATTGTGTACGTATAAGAAGCCGATTGTGTACATGTGAAAGGCCGAATATAGTTCGTTTCCCAGGAAAGTGTTTGGCGGGCACTGGTGTAAATTTACTTAAGTTACAAAAAATTACAAAGCCGTACAAGCATAAAAGCTCAGTTAGTCTAGACTTAATTTCCGTAACTTAACTTAACTTAATATTTGGCCAACCTGTTATATGAGAAACTGTGTTGGCGGTTAGTTAAAACTTAACTTACCGTAAAAAACTTAAGAACCTGTAGATTTTAAGTTCTTAAGTTACGGCCTTACGGCAATTGAAAGCGGCGAGAGAATCAGGCTTGCCAGACTCTCATTTTTGTATCTCTTAAAAATAAATGAAAGCAAACATTTTTGTTTGCATGATTTTTTTTGATGTGGCATTTTAGGCGGCGAACTGTTAAACAGCTGAAAAAGAAAATATACAAACAAAATATTTCCGCTCTTGACATAAGTTGACGTGTTGAGTAATCATTGATGATTTCTTACGGTAAGTCAAATTAAGTTAAGTCTAGACTAACTGAGCTTTAAGCCTATTTGGTTGCCAAATACAGCGCATAGCTACGCGAAAAATCTGTACATCAGTGCCGATCAAACACGAGCTCACAAAGGCAAAAGAGAAGTGTATGAGCGACGTGACTGCGCTATACCACATACACACACACATAAACGTACTTGAGCTAAACAGCGATCACTGATTGAATATGCTAAATACATACATATGTATGTGTGTACACATTCATAACCGAAAGGCAAAGCATCGCTTCGAAGTCATGTGCAGTATGTGGTTGACACAACAAACTAATCATATGTATGTATGTATGCAAGTATGTCCATACACAGAGTTCAAAACAAACGAAACATTTCACGAATGATTCGTCCAAAGACACAAACTTTGCAAAGAAAAAAGAGTGAAAACAAAACGATTTCTGTTTCGCTCATTGACAAGCATTGGTAGATCGTTTTTCGTTTCGTACAGATGAAGAGTGTAATCAGCTACAGCAATTTTTATTCGAAAATGAACCTAACATCAGAGCAGTTATTAATATATGATAAGACTAGCAAATACCCGGCGTGCTTCGCTGCGCCTTACAGGTCTATTCTAACAATTTGGTTACAATAACTTGTCACCTTAAATTTGTTACAATTTTGTAACCAATACTTGTACCGGGTATTCTAGCAACTTCGTAACAAGGAAAAGTTCACCTTGTGGTGAAAGCGAAGTTATTGGCAGCACTGTTCACAGCTGATTACTAAAATAATGAAATTGACAGACGAAAAATGGAAACGCAACAGCGAGAAAAGTAAGTGTATTTTAACTTATTTAGCCATTTATGCAAATAACTAAGTTTATTAAATGTGTTTCTTGCAGAAAATTTCAGCGGACAACGCAGGAACAACTGCAATGCTATATTGCATATATAAAGAAGAATCCAGAGCTGGTGACTGGACAAAATACGCCTGCGCAGCCACGACAGGTGCAAGATCTGTGGGAGGAA
>NW_023461727.1:17627-23651 GCF_013731165.1 Rhagoletis pomonella
CGTTTGAGGAAAGGGTGCGATAGTAGACTCCAGTTATAAGATTATAAGTTAAATTGTAATCAATGTTTTTTAATAATTGTAAACATTCGCCAGCTGTTTCTGTTTATTTATTAGTAAAAGGCAGGACTGCCAATCTTGCGGCAAAACAATAATAAAAATCCAAAAAAACACGTAAAGCCAAACAGAATTAATTGCGAAACGTGCAATGATACACACATTAAATTTCTTATGTGCACCCTCCACACAGACCCCAATCACTTCTGAAAATTTTATTTTATGTGCACCCTCTACACAGACCCCAATCACCCCTGAAAATTTCATTGAAATCGGGCAAGCCGTCTAGGAATGATAGAAATCCGAAAAAAACACGTAAAGCCAAACAGAATTAATTTTTTTGTTTTTTGTTTTTGCAAAACGTGCAAAGATACACACATGAAATTTCTTATGTGCACCCTCCACACAGACCCCAATCACCCCTGAAAATTTCATTGAAATCGGGCAAGCCGTCTAGGAGGAGTATGCGAACAGGAAGTTTTGCCACCTAATTTTATATATATAGATAGGATACTGTATGCTCCACTGCACATGACGTAGTCCCAACTTTGCAAGTTACGGTAGAAGAACCCTGCAGTCCACCCGTCAGCAATAGTCCTCTCTGCAGAACCAATATTTTTTCTCGCAGCGATAATTCTCCCTCCAACTCACCCATTGAGGCAACACCATCCAGAACAAACAACAAAAGAGGAGGATCACAGGAACTCGTTGATGTTGTGTTAAAACATATTAGAAAGCGAGAAGAGTACGATGGCCGTATGCTTGAGCAGCAAACAAGAACTAATGATGCTCTAGCTAAACTAGGAGAAGGATTTTTGGCTCTTGCTGAAGCTATGAAAAAGCCTTAATATAATCATTTATTGTATTGTATTGCTGTATTGCTGATTTTGCTCAGCCTGCTTTAAGCACACTAATTTTTTTTGCTGTACTGGCGTTTGTTAACTTATAAAAAGACAATTTATTATTTCTTTTATTATTTAAGTATATTTAATTTGCTACATGCTTATATAATGTACATATCTATCGATGTGTGTATGCACATATGTACACATACATATACACATATGCACATATTTGAATGAATTTGCAGGAGATTATGGCCCCTATTATGAGTTGCATTCGATTTTCGACTGTGGTCGAAAGTGCTGAGCGAACGAATTTTCATTTGGTATTATGGCGCTCATTCGATGAAGAATAGCGCTATTGTGAATTTTGCTCGTTTAGGTTGTTCACAATAGTATATTTTTCACCGCTGAGAAGCTTTGTTTACAAATCGAGCAAACTAAATAGTGTGCTTATACATATTTATATAAATTTGTTCTAATTAAAATGAAGTACAAAAGAAAGCAAGTTTATAAAAACGTGGTAAAATGGGTACAACGAGTTCTGGTTCAACGATTCGTCAGAGGATGAGAGCTTAGTAAACTGGCCAGGAGTAGCAAATGTTTAAGAGAGTTTAAGTTTATTAGTCTTTCGAATATATTTTGATATAAAATATATTTAAGAAATTTGTCTAGAGATTCAGTAAAAAGTTCCGACCATCTAAAGAGGCGTTTGTGAGCCAAATCTATTTAAAATATTTTAAAACTATCAACAGCGCTACGATTTTGTTCTCAGAGATCGTGCCAACAGAGTATTGGGATTTTCTTTCACAAGTAAAACCAGCCTTTCGAGCTTGTGTTTAGTATTCACGATGTTAGAACTGCATGAAATTAATAAAAATTGTTTAAAATTAGTGTCTAGCCGCCAAAATGTAAGAAAACATATACAAAATCATACATTTTTCACAATTTTCTAACACTTCGCTACACCATCGAAAGCAAAATTCTGTTCGACAGAAAATTCGATACTCAACGAAAATTTCGACACGCTTGCATAGCTTATAATACGAATTTCACTTTCGATCTTCGATAGCCAGCGAAGATCGAAAATCGAATGCAGCTCATAATAAGGGCCTATTTTGTTACATGGTCATGCTAATATAGCTTTGAAGTAAAGCAAATGGGGTTTTATTAAAATTATGATTTCATAATACATATATAATATATATATATATATTACATATATATATATATATAACTGAAATGGAAAAAGTCGTGAATAAATTATTTTTTTTTTTTCATTAAATGATGTGGGAGTTGTAATTCGATGAAATTCATCATATGCAGAACCGCGTATGTGAAGTTTTAGAAATCATTTTCTAGAGTGTAAAAACGCCCATATTTCAAAATGGTTCTCTTTTTTATAAAGAAATCGCACTTCTGGCTAGTATATTTCAGGACAAATGGATAAGGATTGAGCCAAGAGCTTGTGTGAGCAAATCCAATTTTTGGCAGCCAATGTCAGTTACGCGGTTTTGCAGAATGACGATACGCGGTTTTGTACTTTAAACGACGATATGTATCTATGGAATTTTTACACAACATGGAAGAAGTAGCTGTAATTTCTAGGTACTTAACTCAATATTTGCAATTTTTGGATTATGACGCTATTGAAATAAATGAGCGATATGTATTTACATACATATGTATGTATGCACTTCGTATGGAAAAAATTACTGACATCGTTAACAAAAAATTTTTTAGAAAATCAACTCGATTCATTAGCAACTTTAAACTTGCATTTTGTTATACTAAAATCTAATGAGCTATAAAACTGCATACTTAGATTTTTTCCAGAAAATCTGATAGGAAGTTGGAAATGATTATGCGATATTTTGGATTTTCCTAAGTTTTGCAGAAAGTTTAGAGATTATATCTTTATGTTTTTTGTTGTAGTATTAACTATATTTTTATAAAAAATTAGTGGAAAGAAATTAGAATAATAACCATTGCGAAAAATTGTCTGTACAAATACTTTTGTGCGGTACCGTAAGCTAGTTCACTAATAAAGCAACAATGCCCCGTGGTAAATAATTTCGTTTTAAAGCGTTTGAATGTATCGAGAACGTATTATCTGACCTTCACGATAATATTGACTTCGAATAACGTTTGCTGGTGTGGACGGAGTATCGAATTCTGCCTCATTAGTCTCGATAAAAGTAAGCGGACATTTCTTTAATGCAATATTATGCAAAATTACGCACGCATTTATAATGTTGACTGCTCTTTCATGACTGTAGTGCAAAGCTCGATGCTTCGAAAGGCACCTAAATCGCGATTTTAGCACCCCGAAAGCTCTCTCAACTACATTGCGAGCTTTGGCCTGTAACTTATTGTACCTTACCTCTTATGTACTGGATGGCTCTGGAATTGGAGTTAGAAGCCAAGGCTCCAGGGGATATCCTTGGTCTCCCAAAAGCCAGTTACCACTTTGTCTCATCATGAACAAGCGTACTGCCGATGTTGTCCAAATTCCGGAATCATGGCATGAGCCCGGAAATCTAGCGTTCACTGCTAAAAATTTTAGGCTATGATCACAAACGGCTTCCACATTTATGCTATAAAATCCTTTTCTATTCATGTAGAGGCTGCTTGGCTTTGAAGGACCAATCGACGAAGGAGCGATAATTGCAATGTGGGTGCAATCGATCGCGCCTATCGTACTTTTTACGCCGAAAGACACGTAAAAGCTGTACAAATATTATAAATAGAGGCGTGTATTAAATTACAAGTAAATACTTTTCCATTGAACTGTATACCCCGTTTTGATGGTCAATTGTTCTTCATTTGTTTTGGGAAAATTTACTTCGTTTAGTTTTCTGTCAACAATAATAGCTGATATGTGTTGAAGTGATCGCGACACTGACGGCTGGCTCATTGAAGCCACAAAATTGTTTCCAACGCATTTTTGGTATGATCCATGGGCGAAGAAATAAAGGGAAGCAAAAAAGCGTAGGCCAAATGGAAGCGATGTCTTCTGATCATCAACGAACGGTATTTCTTTGATATATTTTGCGTACTTCATATAAAAATATATATCCCCGCTCAGGTTATTCGATAATCAACATGAAAAAAATGTTTTAGCAAAGAAACAATGAAAAAAAGGCCTAACTGTTTGTAAATGACCACCTTAACCTTTATTGTTTTATTATATTTTCGGCTGAAAAATTTTATCAACATAAGCGTTGCTTTCTATTATAACATTGTCCTTCCGAATTTTCCGTTCCGAATGTAACGTTTTTCCTTTCCTTGTTTATATGTTTTCGTGAAATAAAACTCTTAAAAAAAAAAAACAAAAAATGTGAAATATTTCCAGAATGCCACTTCACCTAAAAGGGATTTTTCATTTGAAAAGCATATATGGGAAATTGTTGCCGAAGAAAGATTAATCAAAAAGCCTGCCTCCCAAGAAAAACCATGACATAAAACCATGAAAAATGTCATGAAGAAGGTGGAAAAATTCAACATTAGCTTATGTAATAAATGAGATTCAAAGTGATATGCAAATGTTTAAAAGTCATGCATTTAATGTAAAAAATCAGTACAATGCTTATCAGCTAGTATCCTTTTTTCTAACAGCTTCTAAACTTATTTAGTCCTTTAACTTTTCATACTTACAAACATACGTATGTATGCTTAATTTGTTGTGTCAACCACATACTGCACATGAGTGTAGAGCGATGCTTTGTCTTTCGTACATATGTATATAGATACATGAATATATTTAGCAAGTTCAATCAGTGATCAGTCACGTCGCTCATACACATGATTCAATAATACAAGGTTAGATAATTATTGACAGCCGCGGTTTGACACTCCCTTACCAAAGGTTGCATTTACGAAGGAAAGAGAAAGGGCAAGAATGCAATCCCTTGTTGGGAAAATGGTAGTAGAAAAGTACGCAAAGTAGGCAATTAGTAGTGAAATTCCTGTTGTAATTTCTAATGTATTTGCAAGTAATCTGGCATTTTAAGCGAAATATTGAACGAAATATTAATATATCTACGTAAATTACGTAATTTCTGTGCTATTAAGCTGTATAAAAACTGCAAAAGGACTCAGAATTAAAATAAAACTACAATGAGATTTATGTAAACATCCATTTTAAAACAAATTATGTTTTCGATTCTGAATTGATGTTTTCATCAGTTAAATGTGCTTCATATGCATATACAAATAAACATATTGCACAAAAGCTTATACTTCTATTTCACACCAAAGCTACACTTTTTCCACGTAAATTTTCAAAGAAGCAACACGGCGCCGACGCTAAGGGAGCGGTGCGAGAGAGACAACTGTCAGTTATTCGAACCTTGTATTATTGAATCATGGCTCATACACATCTCTTTCGTCTTTATGACCTCGTCTTTGTGAGCTCGTGTTTGATCGGCACTGATGTACAGAATTTTCGCGAAGCTATGCGCTGTATTTGGTGACCAAATAGGCTAATGCTTGAACGTATTTGTATTTTTTGTAACTTTACACCCAAAAAAGGGTGTTTATCTTCCAAGAATAAAAAAAAATAAGTATACCACTCTGTTTCCTTTTACAAATGCTTCATTTTAAAACAAAAATTATTAAAATCTGTTTAGTAATTTGAGAAATAAGCCGTGACAAACAATGTCCATATAATCAATTTTATATAATAGTATAGATGATATCTAGCGTAAAAAATAACACAGGATATGTTTTTTTTATAGACGCACCTGGAGGAACAGGCAAGACGTTCGTTACTTCACTACTTTTGGCTAAAGTTCGTAGCGAAGCCAAAATTGCTGTTGCTGTAGCCTCTTCTGGCATTGCTGCTACTCTTCTATGTGGGGGAAGAACTGCTCACTCCGCGTTCAAGCTACCTCTTAATTTTTCACCAGAACTACCCTGTATATGTTCGATAAAAAAAAAATAGTGCCGCCGCTGTTGTGTTCCAGAAAGCATCGCTAATTAGTCTGTTCCAATAGCAGTCCGGTTTACAGGATTTAGTCAGAACTTACAGGAAGTCGTTCCTATTGACATAAAACCTGTAAGTGGGAACACATTTGAGAGAGTAACTGAGCAACTGTTCCTAGTCAGAAGTTACAGGATTTAGTCC